>NC_082727.1:34753674-35056705 GCF_030144855.1 Hypanus sabinus | reverse complement strand
GTTCAAGCTGATGGTAACTCAAATAACCACGCATAACAACAGTGGACGTGCAGAGAGCATCTCTGAATGCACAACACATCAAACCTTGAAGTGAATGGGCCACAGCAGCAGATGAACATGAACATACACTCAGTGGCGACTTTATTAGGTTCAGGAGATACCTAATAAAATGCCACTGAGTGTATAGTAAGGACTGAAAATTCCAGTTTGTGGAAGACCTATTATACATCAATGTTGGCAGTCCACAGACTTCATGAACAGTATGGGGCATGTCAGAAGTTACAAGGACAACTTAATATTGTCAAAATAGCTCAAAGAACAAGCCAAGATAAATAATAATAAAAATAATAATTAAATTACTGTTGTAATGCAATGAAGTACCATTAATGATTTAGACACCAAGTCCACATAACCATCGATAAGCAAATGCCTAGATAACCAGTTTAAATGATTTTGCCTAGAGGAAAATGGGTGAATTTGTTGCTTTTCCGCAAACAGTACAATGAAATATTTCATTTGCACACAGGTGGGCTAGGCAATATTTCATCCAAAGTATTTCCAACAGCGTAGCTTTCTTTCAATAAGACATGGAACACAAACTACATTGTGCATTCATGATTTGGAAAAGGGCCAGCTAAGAAACTAGAACAGAATGTAGCTGCAACCAGAATAGTACCAGGTAGTAAATGAAAGTATCTGGGTGGTTGCTAACATGAAATGTTCACCCAGCTTCTTTTTCCATAGATTCTGCCTGACTTGCTGAGTGTCTGTCATTCTCTCTGCTTTATTATTGAAGATATCTGGAACATGTGGGAACAACTCAGTACAAAATGAAACAAAATCTAAGAGGGCCAGGAGGTTCAGGCCTGGAAGACTATATTAAATCCATGAGACCAGATAGGACTAATACTCTAGGGATCTTTGAGATGACATAAATGGACAAGACATTAGATTGAAATTATTTAAGTCATAATTTATCATTCAAATGTTTACATTGTCCAGAGCTCCAAGCAACTTTAAAGACGTGCTTTGAGACAATACCAATGCTCTTTGAATAATAGAGAAATTAATATAGAAAACCCCAGTTTTCTAAACAGACCCAATATGTTAAAAGCAATTATATTTTGCTCTAGCCAGAATCCTTCTGAAGAAAATTTGTCCTAATTGAAAAGTTTCCTTCTTTAAAACTTCTCAAAGCACCAAGAGTTATAAACAACCACTGCAGAGCAACATCATGAGTTGTTTGTGTCAATGAGCAAAAACCAAAAGCCACAAAACTTGGGAGTGCAAGAATTATTAACATTGTTAAAATACAAGGTAATTTTTTTTCTCCAAGTTTTGTTCTACCTTTTCCTAGTTATCCTCAGCCTTTTCTATAGCTCTGGCCCATGCACTTAAACATGAGCAAGAAGTTATTTGAAACTAGCTTCAGCAATCTGAAACAAGTCAGCATAATAACCACCTTTAAAATCTATTCTGCATCAAGTCCTGGTTAACCATCATTCCCATCTTCATTTAATACACATCTTTAAACAGTCAACCTTAAATTCTCAACATTGAATTACTTTCTGAACATACACTTGTCCCATCTAGTAGAAAGCACACAACAAACACTCACCAACAATTCTTATGGCACCACTCTCCCTGTGCCCCAAGAATTATGCAAGTTCTCAGATGACTGGATCTCTGCTCCTTGGAATTTCCTTCACATCAAAATTTAGCCCATTCACACCTACAGTGAACTTAACTACTTTAGCTGATATCTGAGTTCTTAATTCTGAAAATAAAAATCTATGAAAACTATTACACTACAATGATTAGTGAAAAATGCAAAATAATAAGCAACCAGCTAATGATTTTATGCCACATTATTATTTTGCAGGGAAGTAGCGATAGAACTATTTAAACAATCAGAGCACTACAACACATAAACAGGCCTTTGCCCACCCTTTGCCAATCAATTTATTTTATTTAGTGAAATGGGGTGGAACAGGCCCTTCCTTCCCAACAAGCCACACCACCCAGCTACCCACCTAATAACACTAGTCTAAATTCAGGACAATTTATAAATGATCAATTAATCTACCAAACAGTACATTTTTGAACATTGAGCACCCAGAGGAAACCCATGCAATCACAGGAAGAATACACAAAGTCCTAACAGACAGCACTGGGATCGAACTCCAAACTCTGATGCCATAAGCTGTAATAACGCCACTCTAACCGTTATGCCATTTTGGCATGGATTCCCCATCACCCCATTTTTAGCCTATGACCCCTAGCTCAAGTATCAGTGGAAAAAGCCTGTTCACATTTACCCTGTCTACATCCCTCCATTTTGTTATACCTTTATCAAATGTCCCCTCATTCTTCTACAGTCCAGGGAATAAAGTCCTAACTTATTCAACCTTTCCCTATAACTCAGCTACTCAAGTTCTGGCATCATCCTTGTAAATTTTCTCTGTACTTTTTCAATTTTATTGTATCTTTTCTGTAGATGACCAGAAATACACAAAAATTTCACCTCACCAAGGTCTTATCCAATTTCATCATAACATTCAAATTCAATAATCAGGTTAATGAAAACCAATTCACCAAAAGCTCTCTTGACACTCCAATCTACCTGTGACACCACTATCAAGGAATAACCTGTTATACTGTACTCTTCAGTGCCCTGTAGTTCACTGTACAAGTCCTACCCTTGAAATATCCTCCTGAAGTGTAACACCTAACACACATCTGTATTAGATTCTATCGACCATTTTCACATTTTTGCAGCTGTTTCAGATCTCACTGCAAGCTTTGATAGCCTTCCTCACTGTTCACTAGATACCACACCACACACCCCCAACCAATCTTGGTATCATTAAAATTTGCTGATCCAGTTTACTACATTATCATCCAAATCACTGATATAGATTGCCAAAGGACCCAGAGTTAATCCCTGTAGCACACCATTAATCACAGACCTCCAGAGAGGCAACCATTTACCACCACTCTCTGGTTTGTTCATGTAAACAACGTCCACTCCCTTTCACGGTAACCTCCTTGTAAAACTGTGAAAGGTTAGATATGTCCTGACAAGCACAAAGCTATATTGATAATCCCTAATCAGTCCATGTCTATCGTAATACTTATACTGCATATACTGTCCCTTAAAATACCTTCCAATAATTTACCCACAACTGATGTCAGTTTCAGCAGTTTATGGGCACCACTGTAGTGGGGAGGAGCAGAGGGATCTGGGGGTACATGTTCACAGATCCCTGAAAGTTGCCTCAGGTAGATAGGGTAGTTAAGAAAGCTTATGGGCTGTTAGCTTTCATAAGTCGAGGGATAGAGTTTAAGAGTCACGAAGTAATGATGCAGCTCTATAAAACTCTGGTTAGGCCACACTTGTGCGCGGTGAGTACTGTGTCCAGTTCTGGTCGCCTCACTACAGGAAGGATGTGGAAGCATTGTAAAGGGTACAGAGGAGATTTACCAGGATGCTGCCTGGTTTAGAGAGTATGCACTGTGATCTGAGATAAAGAGAGCTGGGGCTTTACTCTTTGGAGAGAAAAGGATGAGACATGATAGAGATACAACAAATTAAGAGGAATTGATAGAATGGACAACCAGCACCTCTTCCCCAGGGCACCACTGCTCAAGTTCAAGGGGGATATTAGAGGAAAGTATTTTTACTCAGAGTGGTTGGTGCATGGAATGCACCACCTGACTCTGTGGTGAAGGCAGATACACTACTGAAATTTAAGAGATTACTGGACAGGTGTAGGGAGGAATTTAAGATGGGGGGGGAGGATACATTCTGTATGTTCTCCCCGAGAACCATGTGGGTTTCCTCGAGGTGCTCTGGTTTCCATCCATAGTCCAAAGACCTACCAATTAGTAGGTTAACTGGTCATTGTAATTTGTCCTGTGATTAAGCTAGTGTTAATTAAGTGGGTTGTTGGGTGGCATAGCTCACTGTGCAGGAAGGGTGTTCCATACTGTATCTCTAAAGAAATGAAATAAAATAAAATTTCCTGGCTTTTTCTTTGCTATCCTCCAGACCTCCAACACCTCACCCATTGTTAAAAACATTTTAACTACCTCTGGCAAGGCCTCTGCAATTGCTGCACTAATCTCCAAAGTCTGAGGGGAAAACTCGTCAGGCCCTCGGGATTTATCCACCATAATTTGCCTCAAGACAGCAAAAGCCTTCTCTTCTGTAATAAGAGTCCATGACCTCACTACTGTTTTGCCTCTGCTCCATACACTTGTCTTTCTCTTGAGTAAATATGTACGCAAAAAACCTACCTCTTACATTTCCATGCACAGACCACCACTGATCATCAAGTGGATCAATCTTGTCCCTTGCTACCCTTTGCTCTTAATATATCTGCAGAAGCCTTTGAGATTCTCCTTCACCTTGTCCGCCAGAGCAACCTCGTGCCTTCTATTAGCCCTCCTGGTTTCCCTGTTAAATATTCTCTTGTACTTATCATATTCAAGAACCTCATTTGTTCCATGCTGCTTGCACCTGCCATGCACCTTCTTAAGCAGGGCCTCAACACACTTTAAAAACCAAGGTTCCTATGCCTATCAGCCATGCTTTTTATTCTAACAGGAACATACAAACTCAATACTCCCAATATTTCACTTGTAAAGATCTCCCATTTCCTTTTGCCAGAAAACAACACATCCCAAACCATACTTGTCAGATGCTTTCTAATGCCAATTTCATTTTAAAATCTCAAACTGAGGACTAGCCCTATCCTTCTCCATAATAATCTAGAAGCCAATGGAATTATCATCACTAGATACGAAGATTTACCCTACATACACTTGTCACCTGCCGTCTCATTCCTCAAATAGGAAATCCAGTATCACGCTCTCTACAGCTGGGACCTCTATGTACTGATTAAGGAAATTTTCCTGAATATACTAGACAAACTCTCTCCCATCCAGTCCTTACCAGTATGGGAGTCTCAGTCAATGTAGAAAGTTAAAATCACTTCCTCTCAACCTGATTTTTCTTGCAATTGTCAATTATCTTTCTAAAAAAAAATTGAATCTCTAAATCCCACAAACTATTTAGTGGTCTATAAAGCCCTATTAACATGGACACCCCGTCTTATTCTTCAGTTCCAACTATGTAGCTTCAGTAGACAACTCTCCAGTCTGTCCTGAGAACTGCTGTGACTGCTGTGTTTTTCCTGACTCGTAATACCACCTCCTCCTCTATCATGTCTAAAACAATGGGACCCTAGGATACTGAGCTGCCAGTCCTGCTCCTCCTGTAATCAACTCTCCAATAATAGCCACAATATCATAACTGCACATGTTGAATTATGTTCTGAGCTCCTGCCTTCTTGATGTGTATCACGATCTCTGGCTGTACATCCTCCATCGACTTGATCAAAGGAATACCATCGACTTGATCCAAGATGTCTCCAACCCTGGCACATGGGAGGCAATATACCAAACAGAAATCTTGTTTTCATCTACATACCTCCTGTCTGTTCCCCTAACCAATGAATTCCTTATCACTATGGTTTGACTCTTCTCTCCCCTCCCTTCTGAATCAAGGAGTAAACTCAGTAACAGAGACCTGATTCTTATGGTAGGTACCACCTCACTATAATATCCAAAACTAAATACTGGTTATTCTGCTTGAAACGTTCTGCCTGGTAACATAGCCCTAATTAACTAAAGTTCAAGACAATTCAGAGACCAGCTTTTAAGCGTTAAGCGATGGGTGCATAGGATGGCACTTTCTGAAAATTATGCAGATTAAAAGACTATGAATATTCATAGAATGCTTAGCCACATAATTGACCAAAAAAATTCAAATTCACAAGTAGATTGCATGGCTTGGATCAAGTATCAAATGTTATGAAATAATGGCTAGGTGGCAGAAGACTAAGAACATAACCCAATCTTTAGCTCCATATGCTAAAGGCTATACTTGTATTGTTTAACAATTTTGTGAAGTGTTGTGGAAATGCCAAGTTGTCCCAAAGTACACCAGTGGCATGCCCAGTCTAAGTCACATCCCGGCCACGAGATTTTTCCTCCAGCCTGTCTGCAGCTTTTGAAACAGCAGCAAAGAGAGTGGTTAGGAAGTCATCTGGTTGGCTCCTCTCTTTTCCATCTGAATGGTGAATGCTTCATGCTGTTTGCCCAGAATATAACTGCTCTTTTATAAATTTTGACAATCCCCTACAAAAGACACACGGCACATCTTACAATTAACTAAAACTGTCACCTCAGTTTGCAACCACAGCATTGTTAGTATTGGTTTGAAGCCAACATCATTCTAGTCCATCTAGCTTTGTATCATTCAACGATTCAGACAATGTTTGTCTGTTAGTTTGCTCTGCATTGCCAAATTGTCACATGAAAACAGCAGCAAAAGATTAAGAGCAATTAATGAACACGAAAGATTTTGCAGATGCAGGAAATCTTTAAACACACACAAAATGTTGGAAGAATTCAGCAAGACATGCAGCATTCTATTAAAGGAATAAACAGTCAGGTGCATTGGGCCAAGACCCTCCATCAGATCCTGAAGCATCATGTGAACATTCCCCTTCATTAATGTTACCTGACTTAATGAGTCCCTGCAAGATTTGTGTTGATTAAAAATAATTCATTCCAATGCCATCAATCAGAGATCTAATATGCTGTTGCAACAAAAACAAACGTTGATAGACCCTTATCACAGTACTTCCTATAGTGTCACGACAGAAGATAACAGAAAATCTCTAGTTCATTTGGCAGGAAGCAGAAACTTTTCTTTATGCACCCAGTTCAGATGTGCAGTCCAATTCTCAGGTTAACAGAACTAGTTTCCTTCCTCTCACTCTCCACTTCGAGGAGTCACTCTTTTTTTAAAAAAAAATCAGCTCTAATGCTGATGACTCCACCACTGGTGGCCGAATCAAAGTTGCTGACAAATCAGTAGATTAAAAACCTGGCTGAGTGGAGCCACAACAACCACTTCTCTCTCAATGTCTGCAAGACCAAGAAGTTCATTATCGATTTCAGGAGAAGAAAACTGAAAATCCATGAGCTAGTCCTCATTGAGATAGGAGTGGGGGAAGGAACATTGTACTAACCACTACGTTACCGGGCCACTCAGCTCAAGAGCCAGAAGAAAATGCAGCAGCTCCATCTAATCCTGGTTAGACTATACTTGGAGTAGTGTGTCCAGTTTTGGTCAACTCATTAGAAGAAGGAAGTGGAAGCTTTGGGAGGGTGCAGAGGTGATTTACCAAAACACTGCCTGGATGAGAGAGTGTGCCTTATGAAGACAGGGTAAGTGAGCTAAGAGCTTTTCTGTTTGGAGCAAAAGAGGATGAGAGGTGACTTGATAAGAGTTCAAGTTATGAGATATAGGTCGAATGGATAACCACAGACATTTTCACAGGGTAGAAATGACAAATACATACATCACTGAACTACTTCACACCAATATATAATCAATAAAAATGTCAATTTGTACCACATTCCACTGTTAACCAAGTTCATTGGCTATGAACTACAGCTTCATTCAGCATGTAGTAAACTACCAACCAGCAATGATTAATTGGCATCTCAAACCTCAATGCCTAAAAATCTTCCAACACTATGATGTTACATCGTAAACTTGTGTTCAGCTAGACATATTTGTAAATTCAGCTTTCCTACTTTCATCCCAGTGAGACGCCAAAATGGTCCAAGAAAAAGTGGCAGCATTGAAAATTTAATAGGGAAGATGACCAAAAAGCTCATAGCACTGACTAATTTTCTGGGGACAAAGGCAAAATACAAGAAAGTATACAATTAATGGAGAAGCTACACAAGAGAAACAAACTTGTAAATATTAATGTACAATAGGTCACAGTATAGAAAAGTCGGTGAAACCTGAGAATCTTTCATACCCATTGATCACCTTGCACCAATTTAGTGGCTGCAAACAGCAAATTTTTCTAATAAAGTAACATTGTTCTCCTGTAATTTTACTCAAGAGTTTTATTGAGCACAATTAACCACAGAGAATTCAAAATTCATGAGTCACTGTCAGTTGAAAAAGAGCAGTTGACTGAAATTTGTATGACAATTTTACATTAAAAAACGACAACAACTACAAACAGGGCTTTGAAAATGAGCTGGAAAAGTAATGTAGACAAGGAAGGAACACAGAAAAGTTGCTTTGAAACACTGGAATTGGTTTATTATTGTCACATGTACAGAGGTACAGTGAAAAGCTTGACTTGCATTCTGTGAGATCAGACAAGGTTAAAAACAAAAACAAAATGCAGAATCATGAGGTAGATTTTGATGTTAAGAGCCCTTCTTATCGTACCAGGTGAACATTCAATAATCTTATTTATAACAGTGGGATAGTTGTAGAGCCTGCTGGCACATGCTTTCTGCCCAATGGGAGGGAAGAGTGAAGGCCAGGGTGGGTGAATCTTTGATGACTGAGGCAACAGAAGTGTAGACAGAGTCTCAAGGGAGGCTGGTTTCCATGTGTCCACACTGCAGTTTCTTGTGGTCACTGACAGAGCAGTTGCTATAGTAAACCATGATGCATCCAGAATGGAAATCTTTCTATGGTGCATCAATAAAAATATAGGTCACAGGAACATGCCAAATTTCTGCACCTTCCAGGGGAAGAGGAGGCATTGGTGGACTTTCTTGACAATGTATTCTGCTTGGTTAGACCAGAACCAGTTACTGGTGATGCTCACTCCTAGGAACTTAAAGCTTTCAACCCTCTCAACTTCAGCACTGAAGTTAACAGGAGCATGTGCCATCAACCCCTTATTGAAGTCAATAACCAGCTCTTCTGTTTTGTTGACATTGAGGGTGAAGTTGTTGTCCATCTTTTTCCTATACTTTAACTCATCATCACTTGAGATACAAGGTGGTATCATCTGCAACCTGGTAAGCTGGAACCAGTCATGAGTGCACAGGGAGTAGAGAAGGGGGCTGAGAACATAATCTTGTACAGCATCAGGGTTAAAAATGGTGGCAAAGATGCTGCAGTCCTTCATTACTGATTGCTGATCAGGAACCTGAAAATCTAATTGCAAAGTAGGGTGTTGACTCCTTGGTCTCAGGGTTGGTGATGAAACTGCTTAGAATTATAATATTGAAGGTAGAACTGGAGTCAATAAACAATAGTCTACGAATACGTTCTTTGCCAACAGCCCAAACACGGACAGTTAAACTTCAACATTTCTATTTAAGAAATAAGTATCTACATGTATATGGTTAATATTAAAAAGAATCATTCATGCGGCCCTCAGAAGTAATCCTACTTGTGAACTTGGTTTTCAATACAATAAAAAACTATCCACAATTTTTCTGACTGTTCAATACCTGCATCGCCACATTGATGAACAAAACTGTAGGTTGACAGTCAAATTTTCTGGATTACTTAACACTCAACTCGTTCAGCAGTTACAAATAAATCTGTTGTCTATTTCGTTTTAACTTTTCATCAGTAAACTGATTAAACCTTTAGCTTCCAAAGATCTCATTTGTTTCAAGAAAACAATGACTAACTTATTTTGGACACAGCAGCTGAAAAGATCTTTATTAATTATACAAGCACAGCATAACTCAGGATAGAAAAGTACAATTTTACTGACTGCAACACGAATATACTCTAACTTTACAAAAATGGCTGAGAAAGCATATCAGCAACATGTTTGCCTCAGTGTAATATGATCATAATCAAAAGTGAAAATCAATAAATGAGCACACTAAGTTAACATCCTCCATCATCTGTAATCTAGCATCTTATTATCTATAAAACATAGGGATTTGCCCACAAATTACAACGTCCAGTTAACTTGATTTCCTGAAGTATAATACTGCTCTTAAGCCTCCATATGGCATCAGAATTGTACAGTACAGATATCTTGTTATATCCAAGAGGAACTTTAAGTTCATCTACTGAACCTTTTTCTATCAGGCTGTTTAACAATATTTTTGTAAATCTGTTCCTTCTTACAAATGCAACCCTTTTAAAAATAACCTCTCACAATTTAGCTGTGCTGGCTTGATGTTTTACTTATTTAAATAGGGAAAGAAATCACTCATTTACTCAAAGAGCAGTGACAGAAAAGATAGACAAATAGTTTTAATATGTTGCAGCCCTGAGTTTCAGTTTTTTAAAAACTTTCAAGAGCTTCAAAGCCAGGTTTAGCACACTTTCTTTTGCATAATGGCATGCAAAATATAGCAATAATAGCATCTTCTCAATACTACAAAATTCACATTAACATTAAAAGGGCTGTGCAATTTGTCACATTTCTCTTAAATGTGTTGGTACAAACGAAAAATTAAAATAATTTAGCTGGCCAACTGTATACCTCGACAACTGTTTTTAATAAAATTGAAAAACATACATAGGTAACACTTCAGAAAAATTTCTATGCATCATATGTTTTTCTTTCATTTCTTTAGTCAAAAGTCTCAATGTGAACTTCTGCCTTGAGATCTGGACTAAACGTATGACAAAATAAGCCAATAAAAATAGGATAGAAATAAGTGAGGGATGAATACTTTGCACTTTTGAGCTGAATTCATTAAGGGTTTGGGATGGTAGAGATGCAGATGATCTAGTTTGTACTTATTTTATGTGTCGAGTTCAACAATGCAAAGACAGAATATGCAAGTTGTACCAGCTATAAAAAAAATCTCAGATGAGTATTGGCTTTACTTATTAATTTTTTTTCTTTAAAGATTCCAATGTTGTCAAGTTGTGTTTATACCATGAACTACTTCTCTTCAAACAAGGCAATACTTATCTCTAGCCAGCGGTGGATAAAACTGCAGAGCACCAATTTGGAGATACAATAGGTTGGGAAAACTCAAATTATTAAGTTTACTACTTGAGCATCAGAAACTAAATTACTAATAAGGATAACAGTCCAAACAAAGGTTAGTCGCAAATATAGCTCATAACCTTAATATTAAATTTAATAAATCCAAAAAGATAATTTTAAAAAAGTAACTTAAAGAATCAGATCTAAGAGCACTTTATTGTTTGAACATAAGGAGATGAAATGGTCATTTCTGCTCCATTGCTACTTCTGAACATGGAAATGCTCATAAACAAGAGAAAAACTGCAGATGCTGGAAAGCCAAGTAACACACACAAAACGCTGGGGAACTCAGCTGGACAGGCAGCATCTATGGAAAAGAATTTAATTGACTTTTCAGGCCGAAACCCTTCAACAGGACTGGAGAGAGAAAAACGAAGAACAGATTCTCATTCAGCTTTTGGCACACACAGGCAGGCAGCACTACTTTACTCAAATGATAGGACAGCTTCTACATAGTTTGTATTTTTAAATTTGTTTTTAATTGTAATCTCAACTTCCAAAAAAGTCTCAATATATTAGAGATTTGTAATTATCAACATCTACAAACGTACAAATATTTCTGACTTCAACTCTAATCTCAGTGCCACAAGCTTCCCACAGAAAGACTAAATAATTGAACCGTTAACTTATTTATTTCTGAAGAAAAGCTGAACACCACATTTATGAACATGGCTGAAATTAAATTTTACCAAATCTGTTTTCCCATGCTGCCAAAATCATTTAAATTTTTAAACATGGGAATGGACAAAGATCACTGATTTGGTCACAGGCATATGTACTGATAGGGGTTCTGGTGGGGTGGAAAGTTGGAGGAGGGTAAAGAATGCATATGCATGTCTTGGCATTTTTCAATATTATTGCTTTTTATCCAGACAAAGGTGATTTCTCCATTTATTTACATATTTAAAAAGGAGCAAGCTTGGACTGCATGCTGCTGAAAAATAAAAGTTCATTACAACAAATTTAATTGTGTATAACATTCCTGGAACTTAAATTATCTAATTCCATTGTGCAAATTCCGTTGCTGCCCTGGTGCAAAGCAGTGAAACATTAGTACGAGGAACTCTAGCTTGAAAGAACTTTACTTCACAAATAAATCTGGATCCTGTTTTGCACAACATTTAATAAAGGGCAAAACAGGTGTTTGAAGGACAAAGAACCAAAATCATTAGAATCTTGTTATTAATTTTTTAAAAACCCATTTATTCCTATTTGAGCTCAATTTAATATTAAATGCTTTATTACCAAAGAAAAAGGCTACATCAGTCATCCTAAAAATTGCTGTAAAGTATGAACAAATAATGCAAAAGTTCAGTATTTTTTCAAATGAACTTCCAGCATTCAATGGCCTGACCTTAAAAAAAAGTCTCACCTTGCAAAACATTCCTAGGTTTAAAATATTTAGCATCTTACCCTCTTTATTTAACTGCAGTTTTATATCATTTCACAATTTTTAAGTTATTCAGAATTGGTACACTCCCCCTTCCTAGTCACAAAGACAAAACAATAAACTGGTAATTTTTTTTAAAAATGCTGCTGTATTTCACAGGCCTCTATTAGATTTGGAATTGTTTGATGTTGAAAGACCCAAAACACCCTGTGACCACGGGTTACATCACTGATGAAGTGTCTTAATGCATCTCAAGATATATCATTCCATCTATATTATGAAAGGCTCTCATATCAAATCACAGTGCATCTATACTCAGACATTTTATTAGTGCACAGATGTAAATTTCCACCATCCAAAATAAAGCCATTACGTTAAAGTTATTTAATATTCTAATCTTCAATAAATTACACATTAAATTTTTTAAAAAGAAATTGTGCTTCCACATTCAAATTTCTTAGAATTGGACTCCTGTAATCATACAGTTACATTTCTGCAAATCTAACATTAATCATAAATCTACATTTATTAAGAAATCTTACTAATGAAGTTCACCAAAAAATCTTGACTTGGCTTGTAATAAATTTTAAAAAGGGTAAAAACTTCAAAAAGGGTAAATTGCATGGTACCCGACCCAAAGTGGTGGATTCAATTTAGCACCACTGGCTGAGTTTTTTTCATAAATGCATTTATTTTTATTGACATTCATACGTGTGAAATGTCTTTTTCCACAGGAATCTTATGTTTAATGTCACTCTAAGTAACAATCTTTGAGACACTTGTTGGAAGTTCTAAATGAGTTAACGCCTCCAAAATAAAACACTCAGATATTTATTCTCCAGCTGCAAGTGATACAAGCCTACTGCTTCATGATGCATTAAAAGTTCAGTATAAATTTTCAGGTGTGATAAAATACAAGCAGATTAACAATGTACAAAATAATCCAATGAATTGTGGACAATTATAAAATTATGATAATTTACTATAAACAAGCAAACTCAATTCCAAAGGAACAGATCCTATCTGAACAAAGAACATATCACTCCAGCACATTCCACAGTCTGCAAAATCATATTCAACTTCATAAACAAATTAAATTCAGGTTTCAATGTACAATTTGCAGGATAGATTTTTTGTTAGAAAGACCTGGAACAAGCGGATATAGGTAACTACAATAACTGTTTCAGAATGTCAGGAAAGCAAGCAAGATCCACAAATCTAAACAATTAAAATAATTGGAATTGGTTTATTCTTGTCATGTACTGATATAGGAAAAAACTTGTTTTGCATGCCATCCAGATTATTCCACATATAATTATATCAAGGTTGTAAAATGAATATAGTGTTGTAGTACAGAAAAAGTACAAGTAGACAAGTGCAAGGGCCACAACAGGGTCGAATGGAAGGTGAAGAGTTCAAACGATTCATCTTTTAGCAATTGAGAGCACCAGTCAAAAATCTGATAGAGTGATGAAGGATGTCCCTCAGTGTGATGATTGGCTGTGCTCTCAGGCTTTTGCAGATCTTGCCCATGGGAGAATGGAGAAGAGAGAATGATTAGGGTGGGGGGGGGGGGGCGCTTGTTTACATTATCTGCTTTCCTGAGGTAGCGGAAACTAAATGGAATCAATGAAGGGGAAGCTGTTAGTGTGATAGATTAGCCAGAGCAGTTGCCATACCAAGCTGTGGTGTATCTGGATTAAGGTGCTTTCTACGGTACAGCTATAAACATTTTTAAAAAGCCAATCATCAGGGGCATGCTGAACTTCCTTAACCTTCTGAGGAAACTACATGTGTTTAAGTCCCCAATTCTGGAATCTCATGCAAGGGGTTTGGTTATTATACCAACTAGAAACATCGAAACTCAGAGGGAGAGAATAACATTTATACATAGCGGATTAATGGCTTGAATGATAACAAATACATTACAATATGGACAAATAAAATATAGCACAGAAAAAATAAATTAAACACATACAGTAAATTTCACAATGACTAGCAAACTTGTAAAAGCCTAGTTTGGGTTCAATGAAAAGATACACTGGCTTATTAACATACTCCATCAAGAAGCACATGCAACATCAAACACTTTAATCAATAAACTCAATAATAATGACAGGCTTGACTGAAATCATTTTTAAAATATCTGTGCAATATGCTCCAGGAATGACAGACCGAAGGTGTTTCACACAGGATTTTCTTGCACTTGCAAACCTCCAATTACACTGGACAACAAAGATTCTGCTTCCTGAACATCTTTGGGTATATCTTATGGATTTTGGGCTGCTGATCTTGAAAATCACCATGAAATTTCCCTTTCACACCTTTTTTAAAATCACCTACATGTATAATTTCAATTCATAATTCAAGTTTAAAATGCTGACCGCAACGCAAGCTGAAAAGTTTTCTATCTTGTCCAGGCATGCCTGGACATGCTTAGGCAGGGTAGATGCCACATGGCATAGCAGGTTTTAGAAAGGCTATAAAAGCATCACACACATACCATTCTATGCACCACATTTACAAATATATCAGTTTGTGATCACGTTGCTGCTCATGCTCTATGCACAGAGCATATTGTGTCTGTCCATTATAATAAAGTAATTGTATTTTCAAAAATATATATGTGATAGCAAATGTCCCACCAATGTTGCAACAGCCGAGATACTTCATTATATTTTTGGCAAGTATACATTTAAATCTCAAAGACAGAGCACAACTCCTCTTATTGAGAAAGCCTATGAGTTCTACTTTGGGTGTAAAATAGGTGACCAAGACAAAACCTGAGCTTCTCATATTTATTGTGGAACATGCACTGTCAATTTTAGAGCTGGATTCAGAGGTACTCTGAAATTAATGACATTTTCTGTCCCAATGATATGGTGAGGGTAGAAGATATGGCTACTTCTGTCTGACTAGTGTCTAGTTCCCTTGCTAGAAAACAAGAAATCCACTGAATATCCCAATCTCTCTTTAGCAATGAGACTGTAACATATGGCAATAATCTTCCAGTACCGAAGCCACCAGAGACATGGAGTTAAGATGCCATGACGTGCAAGCCAGGCATGGAAAACAACACTGATACAGATTTTGAACCCCTCATATCAAATTGGCCTCATCTGATAACTCACTCCGTTAAATGAGCAACTCAAACAGTTGGATTTGTCAAAGGCAAAAGCATAATTACTGGGTTCAAGACTGCAAGCATCGAACCTACTGTCACCAGGCACAAGGATTTCAATATTTGAGACAGATGTTTCCCAGAATAACCGATGCCAAGATTAAGGAAGGCATTTTTGTTCATCCATAAATCAAACAGGTCATCAATGACAGACAATTTGAAGAACTTGCAGTGAATAGCCGTGATAGAACTGGAGAAAATCACATGGAACATATTCAAGGATGTTACTGATAATTTTCTTGGCAACTACAAAGCACCAAACTACATGCAGCTGGTCGACAACATGTTTCAAGCATACAAAATTATAAAGTGCAACTTGTCACTAAAGATTTGTTTTTTGCATTCCCATTCATAGACTTCTTCCCTGCAAATCTTGGTGCAGTCAGTGACAAGCATAGTGAAAGATTTCACCTGGCCATTAGTTATGAAGAAACTATTAGGGCAACTGTCATCCATCAATACTGGCTGAAAATTGTTTGACACTTCAGCAAAAATTCTGTAGAAGGCACACTTTCAAAAAAATTTGCTGGCCAGTGTTACTCATTTTCCTTTGTTAATGCTCACTATGCTGATCAAATTCAGTAAAATCCCTTCAAGTACACAAGTATCTATACTAGCTGCTCATTCTTATACAATACCTGTCAATATTAAATTTTTAATTCACTATCATGTTACTTATCTACATTCATAGAAATAAATGAGTTTCATGGATTTGTAAACTTGCCAATCACATACAAAATTAATATTTCAACTTACATAAGTTATAGAACCCTTAAATATCTTCATTGCTCAGAATCAACAGCTACTTATTATCTTGAGTTTTACAATTTGTAAAGTTATAGCAAAGAATAGTCTCTTCAGTAATAAACTTGAAATGTAGATCATGAAACTCAAACATTTAGATTTACCCAAAACCTCAAAGAAAGAAAATGAACAATGCTGTGCATCGAGTTGCAATTTCGTTATTCATTTCATGATTCAAATTGCCTTTTAATTGTTAACTCAGAGCTCATTTTCGCAGGGCACCACAAAGGCTAAGAATAAAAGATTAAATTAGTAGAGATCAGATAACACCAAGCTCAAGTATTAGGAATTAAGAATTGAACAAAACTCTTAAGGAATGATTTAGAACAGCAGAACACCAAAGAGAATAAAGAACAGTTTCTGCATGTAAGACCAAGATACAATTGATTAGAGAGGCACTTGAAAGAACCATAATGAGGAAAATACCCAAATACTTTTATCACATGAAGAAATATGAGAAAATTGTCAAGATCCAAACAGATAGAGGTAGCATTTAAGTACCACTCAGACCAGCATTTCATAATGAAAAGTTACCAATATTAAAAGAACTGCCAATTAATTAAAATTAGTAGACATATTAGAATGAATGATGTGAAGTTAAGAAACTCAATAGCTGTGGAATTGTATTATGGATATGCAATTGAACATTTACACCATTTGGTATGAAAAGTGATTTTGTTATCTGGCCATAATTTGTCATTGAATCCTTGTCCACCCTAGCAGTGACAGGAATTGGGAGGAAAGAACATTATGAGATCAAAACCATGGGGTGGGGGGTCCTGTCTGAAAAGAGAAAATAAGAGACTGGATGACAACAATTGTATCTTGGTCTTCTATGCTTTCCATACAACCAGCTGCTGCCACCCCATCTCTGGGCTGAGAAGAAAAAGAGTAACCAGAGTCCACTGAATAGCTGTGATAGGACAGTGCTGGGCATATCGTAGATGTAACTCTCTTATGGAAACTAGGATGATATGCTTTGGCTTTAGGAAAAAACAGAATTAAGTTACTGGAACATTTGGGAAGGGAATGGAATTGGTTAATGGATTGGCATAAACGTGATTAAGTAGCCTCTTCTTACATCTTAAAATATGGAACCTGCTACCTGCGGTCAGAAAAGGCCCACTGTAGGATACAACACACACAAAATGCTGGTGGAACACAGCAGGCCAGGCAGCATCTATAGTGAGAAGCGCTGTCGACATTTCAGGCTGAGACCTGAGTTCTGCCAGTATTTTGTGTTTTTATTTAGAATCATATGCTATTTTCATGAACTATGGGCCATTACAGAAATCACTAATCAAAATTAGCAGAAGTATCTAATTCAAATGCTTGTTTTATTCATTTATTCATATGTTGAAAACTTCTATTTACACCTTGCCTTCAACAAAACCAGTGTATCCCACAGAGAGCATTACATCAGCATTTTCAAATATAATTAACAAACCACCAATGGGGACAAGGCAAATTACTGAAAGCTTGTCAAAAAGGTATGTTTTAACAGAAATTTTAAAAGGGAGGGAAAAGATAGCAAGGAAGGCAAATATAGAGAATTCCAACACTCCAGACCTTAAGAATTTGAAGTCTCAACCACCAATTGAGTGATCAAATTCACAGATGAGACAAAATCCAGAATTAGAAAAGCATAACTCAGTAAGTTGACAGTTTAGCAGAAACTGGAGAGAATAGAGGGACCAGGTAACAAGTAGTAGTATTTTGAAACATGCATTGTTTTATCAGAGGTTAGCACAAGGATGACAATAGCAATTTTACACATTTTGCTTAAGTAAATGAGAGGGGTTGGCAGAAGGTTACTGAAGTAACTACACTCAGAGGCAAAGATGGAGAGGAGCAAATGTTAACCCAAGATTTATGAGCAGATGGTACAGAATTATTTTACTCAACTGAGAATTTCTTTCTAATTTAATCCAGGTATACTTAATATAAAAGCTGTGCAGTTTCGCCATAAGAAACGAGCGAATTAGGGCATTCAGTGTATCAAGTCTGCCCCACCATTCCATCATGGAATATCCCTTTCAAACCCATTCTCCTGCCTTCTCCCCGTAACCTTTGATGCCCTTATTAATCAAGAACTATTAAAACACTGCTTTAAATATACGCAATGACGGGCACCCAAAGCAATCTGTGGCAATGAATTCCACAGAGTCACCAACCTCTGGCTAAAGAAATTCCTCCCTATCTCTGTTCCAAAAGGACCTTTCTCTTAGGGTAAACCTGGTCAATTTCTATTTGATTTCATGTCACACAGAAAAAAAGTCCAAGTTCAAATCTGTGAACATCTAAGCTGTCATGAGCTAGAAAAAGGTCAGCAGACACCTTGGAGATGAAATTGCATTCATTAGGTCAAATGGCATGCACTTTTACTTACAATATTTTTAATCTGAGTTTTCTGAACAAATTAAATAACCATAATCGCACATGATAGAGACTCAAATCAGTTAGTCTCATGAAGCTATCCTCTGTTTCATTTTTTTCTTAAAGAATGAACTAGAGTAAAAATTTGACCAATTAATAATCATTGAAGTCTGGGTATTTTCCCTCGAGGCAGAGATCAACTTGAAAATTACAAAAATAATTTTGATTTATAATATAGCAACTGATATCTGTTTTCTCTATTAAGTCAACATCACTTTTGAAACTAACAAAAACCTGCTCAGCATTTGATTTCTACTTCCAAAAGTACTTGAATATCACACTGATATCAGTTTCCCATCTTTCCTTACAGAGAAATCAAACCCAATCTAAACTATTTTGACTCAGTTACTGTTGGGAAACAACAGAACATTTCTAGGCCAAGCAACACCTTCAGTCCAAATCTGTTTCAATATAAACACGATATTGAAAATATAATTGATACAAAGCAAAATTTTCCTGAAGGTTAGCTGCATTACATCTTGCCAAATTACTGCCAGTTTTCTGAGTGTATAAATGCATGACATAGCTCTTAAGTAAAATGCAACTGCAAAAACAAAGCCTGTAACTCAATAATCATCACCAGATCATACTAATGTCAATTCTTCACTGGGGAAAATATCTGGTGTAGACTACATTAGTTAGCTTAGTTATTCACATTGGCCTTTTTAAAATTATATATGCCAGACCATATTCAGGATGAAACACAAAGGAAGAAAATTTATCACTACAAAGAAAAGGTAACACTGATTTAAGCAAGTATCTACATAAAACAGACAAAGCATGGTGAATAACAACAATGAACTGTAAGTAAAAATAGCCATGTGGGAATGTGATACAATTGTAGAAATGTAACAAGACTCAAAAATCAAAATAGAGAGTAAGTTTCAATACATACCATTCCAAGATACAATAGAAAAGATGCAATGAATTATAAATAAAAATATATACAAATATTAAAAAAGGTTAGCGATTAATACTAATGGATTTGAAGAAATGGATAAAATGGCCAAAATACCAAACCAAGAGTTGGGTGAGCAAATCTGCAGAATGATTAAAACTGTTCATGATTCTGTTGATGTCTATCACCCCAAAAGTGATTAGAGAAATATTAGAGTAAAGGCAAAGAAAGGGACTTCTTTTGAAAGAGGGTTCACAAGAATTTTCCTGTTGCAACATTTCCAACAAATAAGGAATCAGGAATTTTCAATCTTGCTCCGAGGAATGAAGTGAGTCAAAACTCCAGAAACAATTATCATTGGCTAAAGTTTAGATTAATAAAGAAGAAGCAAAAAGAAATCCAAAACACACTCGCTAAATTGGGGGCAGGCTATCTTCAATGGGCTGAGAAGGATCCTGGCTAATATAAAGTAGAAATGGACACTGGTGAACTGAATAGTAGCATTGGGTTACTTTTAAAAGAACAGATGTGTCAAGTAAAATCTAAATTCCTTCCTAAGAGGAAAAAAAGTTGGGAAAGGTAAAAAGGCAGATGATGCAAGGTAAACTGTTCTATTAAGAATCAGTATTAGTAAAAGAAGGAAATAGAAATAAAAGTAAAAGTAGCAAATGAGAAAAGTGTTATTAATATGAAAGGGAATACAGAAGTTTTCTATGCCCATACAAATCATAAGCAAATACCAGGAGGACTGAGGTAGACTGTTATAGGGATAGGAAAAGTGATTACACCAGGTACACCAAGATCCCATACAGCAGCTGAGAATAGAGACACTGTCACGGTTTAATGAAGTTGAAATTATAGATTACAAAAATATAAAAAATGATTATATTCAAGCTAACCTTACTGTGAAGCTTCTAACAGTTCCTGAAATCCACAGAATGGCTGTCCAACTATTTATAAGCAGCATGTGACATCAGGCATTTATGGGATAGGGCTGGGCACATACTTTATAAGCTGTGACCACTAAACTATGCATAGAGACAAAAGGCTCACCTGGAATAGTAAATGACTACTTTTGCATTTGTATTCACCACTTCAAGTACATAAATTTAAAACGTTTGCCAGAAATTGGCCAATCCATAGCTACAGAGTGAACACACTTCAAGGACAACTTATTTCCATTTCTGGTTTGACATGGCTAACAAGGACAAAATCCTCAGTCTTCCACAGATAGAGCAAGCAAATTGGTTGTTAGAGGTTGTCCACTCCTTCTGCCACTTAAAATCTGTGTGCTCCTGATGCATGACCTTGTTGCTTTCATACCTTCCCCCCCCCCCCCCCCCCCCACTTACTGTGAGCAGTAATGGACCCAAGGTTGCCAGGAGATAGAGAGGTAGTTGCACTTCAAGAAAACTAGGTACACCCTTGAATCTTTTCCATCTTTTCCTCTGTCCGCATGGTAATCTCTTTCCACAATGCAGCCTGAAATTGTGTGCCTCATTCAAGCACCTGTTGTCAGGCAACACTGCCTGCCCGACACTGAGAAATTATTGAGCCAATGATGCTTTATTTTATAATAGTCTTTATTTCATACTAACCTTCACTGAGCATTATTCTGTTCTATACTGGTGCTGTGCCCTGTGTGCTTATTGGAACTGCACCCTGGTGAAGATAGGGAGCATTGTACCTCCTAAGAGCCAGAATCCACAAAATAGGGCAGCTGCTCTTTGGCCACTGGGAAATGGCAACTGAACTCCACGTGTCAATGAGTTTCTCTGCTGTCAGTATCAGGGACACCCTTTTTAGTTATCACACTTGGATCAGATCCCTTTGTCATGGATTATTGATTACCTGACTGGTAGACCTCAGTATGTGTGCTTGCAACATTGTATGTCAGACAGAGTGGTCAGCAGCACTGGGGCTCCAGAGGGGACTGTCCTATCTCCCTTTCTATTCACCATCTACACTTTGGACTTCAACTACAACATAGAGTCTTGCCATCTTTAGAAGTTTTCTGATGATTCTGCCATAGTTGGATGCATCAGCAAGGGAGATGAGGCGGAGTACAGGGCTACGATGGAAAACTTTATGTCACATGGTGCAAGTAGAATCATCTGCAGCTTAACGTGGAAAAAGCCTAGGGATCTGGTGGTGGACCTGAGGAGGGCTAAGGCACCAGTGACTCCTGTTTCCATCCAAGGGGGTCAGTGTGGACATGGTGGAGGATTACAAATACCTGGGGATATGAATTGACAATAAACTGGACTGGTCAAAGAACACGGAGGCTGTCTACAAGAAGGGTCAGAGCTGTCTCTACTTCCTGAGGAGACTGAGGTCCTTTAACATCTGCTGGACGATGCTGAGGATGTTCTACGAGTCTGTAGTGGCCAGTGCTATCATGTTTGCTGTTGTGTGCTGGGGCAGCAGGCTGAGGGTAGCAGACACCAACAGAAATCAACAAACTCATTCACAAGGCCAGTGATGTTGTGGGGGTGAAACTGGACTCTCTGACGGTGGTGTCTGAAAAGAGGATGCTGTCCAAGTTGCATGCCATCTTGGACAATGTCTCCCATCCACTCCATAATGTACTTGTTAGGCACAGGAGTACATTCAGCCAGAGACTCATTCCACCGAGATGCAACACTGAGTGTCATAGGAAGTCATTCCTACCTGTGGCCATCAAACTTTATAACTCCTCCCTCGGAGTGTCAGACACCCTCAACTAATAGGCTGGTCATGGATTTATTTCCAGTTGGCACGATTCACTTAATATTATTTATTTATTTATGTTTTATATTGCTATATTTCTTCACTATTCTTGGTGCGGCTGTAATGAAACCCAATTTCCCTCGGGATCAACAAAGTACGTCTGTCTGTCAATTACAGCATCTCTAAGTACTCCTGAAGTAATCCCCCTCTTTCTAGATATGGCTGATGAGGCTAGATTCATGATCAAGGCCCTTCAACACAAACCAAGAAATAGAACTAAACAAATACTTACTCAATCTCAGCACCTCATTCAACACTTAGCTATGGGATCCTTGCAGAGCATACGCATCCAGAGCAAGTGAAGTGAGCTTGTACCAACACTTAATTTTACTCCACATCGTAGACTTTATCATCGTGGTAAAGGTTTTAGTGCAGATGGACCTGTATTTAAGCACAATCTAAGTTCAGTATACTATTCTGCCCTACTTCAAGAAACAAACTTGCAAATAATGCAACTGATAATGCAAGGCTGTAAAGGGGCATGAGCCAAGTGTCTGACAGAACCTGAACAGAGCTACTGTGCGCAAACTGTTGCTAAGCAAGCTCTGCATGACAGCACTATCAATTATCCTCTCCACCACCATGCTGATAATCAGGAATAGATTAATGGGGTAGTAACTAGCTGGGTTAAATGTGTCCACCTTAAAAGGACAGAACGTACCTGAGTAATTCTCCATTGTCAAGTAGATTCCATTGGTTCAGCTGCACTAGAACATGGCCAAGGATATAGCAAGTTCCAGAACAAGAGATTACAGTGCAATTGCCAGGCTGTCAGGGCCCACAGCGTATGCTGCATCCATTGCTCTTAGCCTTTTTAAAAAAAATAATCACATGGAGTGAATCAAACTGGATGAAAAATGGTATCTATCATGCTTGGGTTTAATGGAGGAGACTGAGATGGATCATCCACTGAGCACTTCCTGCTGAAAATTAGTGCAATCAATTTACACACTGGTGGACTTCATGCAAATTTTATTTCAAACTACATTGAGTGTCATGGGCCCATTCTTAAGAATTTATCTGGGCTGCTTAAACTTTCCTTTATACTTAAAACCTCCAAAGAAATAAGAACTAGAATTGGATTTCAAAGTTCAAAGTAAATTTTATCAGAGTACATACGAGGGTGATTGATAAGTTCGTGGCCCAAGGTAGGAATCAATTTTAGAAAACCTGGCACATTTATTTTTCAACATAGTCCCTTCCTACATTTACACGCTTTGTCCAGTGGTCATGGAGCACATGGATCCCTTCTTTGTGAAGTCAGCATCTTGGACCTCCAGAAGTGGTCCACAGCAGGGGTGATTGATAAGTTTGTGGCCTAAGGTAGAAGCAAATGAATTATACAGCTCTCGTTACATGCACGTGCAGTTCAACTCTGAGTGATTATGCAGAAAGTTTGAAATTAATAACGTTTGTGGTATTTGTTTCAGATAATTGAAAACTGCAAGTAAGCACTGTCTGAGAGAAAGGACAACATCAGCCTTTGTGCAGTCATCCGCTACCTCTGTCTCACGGGCTCATTAACCAAGGAGGTCCACGAGGACATGGTGGCAACACTAGGAGGGTGAAAAATAAATGTGCTAGGTTTTCTAAAATTGACTCCTTCTACCTTAGGCCACGAACTTATCAATCACCCCTCATCTATGTCACTACATACAACACTGAGATTCTTTTTCCTGCGGGCATTCTCAGCAAACCTATCGAACAGTAACTATGAACAGGGTAAATGTAAGAGCAAGTAGAGCATAGGGTAAAACATCTTAAATCAACTGCGGTAACAAGCCATAAACTGTTTGAACTAAGAAATCAAATAGGTTATTTGGTCCTTCAAAATCATTTTATCATTTATAATATTCAAGTGAGACCTTTTACTTCAATGTTATTTTCTCACACTATCCCCACATCCCTAAAATCCAGAAATGCTGATTTCTAATCTGAATAAATGAAATTCCAGTTCTTAAGGTTAGAGAATACCCAAGATTCACATTGCTCATCATAAAATAATTTCTCCTCATCTCGTCTTAAATTGCCTTATTCTGAGACAGCAACCTATTATAGCTAATATCTTCCCTACTTCCAAAGTGCTGTCATTGTAAAAATGTCACTGATATCCCTTCTTTCCACCAGAGAACACAAGCCTACTCTCATACCACAAAACTGGTGTCCATGGAACAGTCTGAGGATTCTTAGTTGCACAAGGCATGTACTATGATTTTAGATAAAACAAAAAAAATGTACAAAATACCCTAAGTGCAGTCTGATCAATACTCTATGGAATTGCAGCAAGGTACCTTTACTCGTATAATCAAATCCCACTGTAACAAAGCTCAACACACCAGTTGCCTTCCTGATCACTTGCTGGTTCTCAAATCAGATACTTGTGTAAGTTTTGATCCTTTTTAAACTATTCACATTCTCCCCCTTTGAAGCACCTACGTCAGTACACAAAGACAACATCAACACAAAAAGATGATATATGAAAACAGATATTAATAAAATTAATGTTGCAGTGCCAACACAGGCCTGACATAAGCAAACTGAATTTATGAGGTAAAGGGTGACATGAAATGTGATGTAATAGGAAATGCACACAAAGATTCATAATATACATAAATTATGAACAAAGCTCTATAAACAAATTAGGAGCATGTGCTCTTCTAATTAGCAGCTTTGCATTTACACTCCCTTATACTTCACATGCAAATTATACAGCTGTCTGAACTATGAACCAACTTATTAATAATGAACTGGACTACATATTTGTTTGAGTCCTGAAAAAGGGTCTCGGCCCGAAACGTCGACAGCGCTTCTCCTTATAGATGCTGCCTGACCTGCTGTGTTCCACCAGCATTATGTGTGTGTTGTTTGAATTTCCAGCATCTGCAGATTTCCTCATGTTTACATATTTGTCTGATGTTGATCATTACTTTCTAATGCAGAATTGAAAACAACTCAAACTGTTCAAATCACTGCGGAAGAATTTAAGATACCGACCTCATAATAGCTGATTTACAATTGCTAAAAATGTATCATCTAAAGTACTGTTATGATTTTAAAACTGTAGTCTTGCACATGCACGGCAGATCATTCAGCACACAACCTTTTTCACAGAAAAGCCATTAAATTCATTTTAAGTTAGTTGTATTGGTATGAAAGCATTGAAAACAATCATTTGTTCTACTAAAATACTGAAACAGATTATCCTCCTTTGATCCCAAATAAACTAAATGCATAAAATTCCTATAAAGTGTGCAAAGTATTTCACATGCTAAATAATTTATAATTTTTATTATTCAGACGTATGATCTTAACACTCAATAGATATACAACCACATCCTAATGCATTAGATTACTTTGCCCATCTGGTCCATCACTACAATCCTTAATGCTCACCTGCCAACTGTCTCTGCAACCAGTAACGATTGGCTTGTGCTGGACATGCTTGGTCTAATTACAGGTGTCAAAATTATCTATTAGGTGCTTGAATTTAAACGATTAATCAATGCAACATCAATTGCTCATCCACTCGTTCAAATGTAATTTTTTAAAATCACACAGACCTTTTCACAAACGCAATGATTCAAATTCCAAGTTGAATTCTGTAAGGACCAGAGAAGAACTAAGCATGTTAATAAAAAAAGATGGATAATCTTACACCTTCAAGGTGCAGTGTGAATATGGAAAAAAATGTTCTGTGTTAACATTTAGCTTATGGTAGCCCGAAATTAGATCTAAAACAACCTCATGGATTAAACACAAACAGTACAGGAACAGATCCTTTGGCCCACAATGCCAAGCTAAAGGGAATAATTTTTCATAGGACTTTACACAGCCACAAGAAAGACACTTCTCATTAACAATATGGATTTTGTTACCTCCAGTGGACCCAACAATAAATAACAATCTCCAATCCCAAATTGTTTTGAATGTCCAAGGTGTTTCCTAATAAGAATAACTAGAACTAGAGGTGCACCAAAGACCAATTATTTTGACATAAAATGCTTCAGTATTGCAACTAGAAACTTGATTTTTTTTTTCATTTAATTTTTACAATCAGTCTACACAGCTATTAATAAATGATAGCAAAGAAAGTTATGTACTTTCACGAAGAGATGAATTGTCTCAATATCCTTGTCAACATACACTATTTTCTCCCATGGTCAAACTATCAAAATCAATAAGTGTATATGCTTTCTTTTCCCCAATTTAGGCAGATAGCTGTAGTTTAATGGATGCTGCAGCAGACAAGTATTTCAGTAAGCTACCCAGTACTACCTATGCACACCTCAGAGAATACAAAGGATATGAGGCTTAATAAAGAAAGAACAGACATAAACACAGGAATGGTTATGAAACTTATTTTTAACCCACAGGACAGAAAACTAATTTTACATTGTGAAGCCTGAACATGCTTTGTTACTTCCACCTTCTAAAAAGGAACTGCATGCAATGGCACTTTCACAAATGTCAACCGACAAAAATGCACACTGCCATACTTCAGACCAACAAGTTTTAGAAAGCAAAATGGTGGGCACTGCCATCAAACTTGCTGCTACATTTAAATGTGTGAAATATTTACTTGCATTGCCTTCTTCTCCCTGCTGGTTTTGATCTTAATCCAGCAAACCTTACAGGTTCAAACTTAGGTCTGTGTGAATGGAGATGGCATTTATCAATTTCCCTCAAACAGTTACTCTATAATTCACTCATTATGCTCCCTCGTAAAGGTAACTTGACCTTCAATTTGCAACAGGCCTAAACCACTGCCAAATCCTATCATAGTTTACTATAGAAACTTAGTTCGAAAAAAATATGACATAGGCATATTTTAATTCTATACAAATGTAAATCGTGCTGCATTATAGAGTTTAGGATTATGGATCAGAAAATGACAAGCATCAAATAAGATTAAGTGATTGTACTCGTATTCAGGTGATGGGCTCAAAGGTAACAATGTGCACTACATTTACCCTATCAATGTAAAACAAAAACTCGCTGTACTAGTTGAAGTTATAGCATTCACCCTGGTATCCTCATGTTACGCCTCCAAAAACACATGATCTAACTCAAATCTAACTGAAAACAGATGATTTGGTGTCCTCCATATTGTTCTACATTTGTCTACATTGTACATGTATTGTTAGCTAGATTTGTTACAGTGCAATACTGTAGCAATATTTCAAAAGTACTTTATAGGCTTCAATGCATTTTGGGCACCAAGTCACCTGAGAGACTTAATATATATAAATACTCATATTGCATGTTTTTATATTGCAAAACATGGAAAATCTACAAACAGTAACAAAAGGAATTGGAAATAGATTAGAAAGGAATAGATTATTCAGCTGTATAGTAGTTAGTTCAAATAAAAACTAAAAATACAAAGCTTCGAAGTACCTTTGCTGAGTTTTTGCCCTTTCACTTGGCCAAATAATAAAGGCCCAAAGGAGGAAAATGTAATGACATCACATTTTCAAAGGCTTGGGCATCCAAATGAACTCACTGAACACAGATGTTTCATAAAGAAAACACTGAATGCCTGTTTTGAAGTACAAACTTATGGTGGAAAAGTTGCCTCTAATGGATAATTGGAAGGCTGGATATACACCAAAAAGTTTGTAAGATAGCATGAAGTATTTCTTTTTAGAACCTATCAAAGTTTTGCAAGTGAAAAATTGCTGATGTAAAAGAGTACCCTTATATAAGAATACCCTTTTATCGGTATTAAGGAAGTATCATGTCCGGATTGAACAGGTTTAATGCTCTTTCATATTATTTTCATTAGACATTCATTTTTACTTGTCCAAACCAAACAGATCAATGTCAATCTTGAAATCTGACATAGCTTGCTGCTTTACTCAATGTTGCCTATTATAATTGGTACAATGGATATTTCCTGATGCATTCTCACTTTAATATTGCAGAGTTAAAAAACAAAAAGCAATCTACCAAAACTACAATTAGTGATTCACTGGTTTTGTTATTCTGATGCAAGATTTTCTTTCAGAACTTAATTAGATTGAATAATAACATTCAAAGGAAATGTTTCCAACCATACAAATCCATTTTACTTACATTGTAACTGAATGATTTACCTTACCTTTCTCTGATTTTATTTTCTAATGGATAAGGATTAGAGCTTTTTAAAAAGTACTGCAATTCACCAACTGTCTCTGTCTATAGCTCCATGCAGAACTGTGATAGGCATTGACAAAAGACTATTAGGATGTTCTATGGAACGATAAGATGTAGATATTTTAAAATAATTTTCCTTATAAATCACATCGCTGACTAGTTGGTTGACAACAATCCATAGTATGGGGGGGGGGGGGAGTGGGGAAGAAACAAAGGCAGAACCAAAGTCTATTCTAACTGTACATTGCGCTAAATTGTATTCACCTTGCTACAGATGATGAAATTGTCATCTACAAAAACTACCTAATTTCTCTTGATTGCCAGGGTGGTTAAAAAAACTACTCAAGTAGAGCTATACATGTTAATCTGAACATGCACCACCTTTCTCCCAAATTACTGCTTGGATAAGTAATCCACAGAGGTAATTTTAATCTCCAATAAACTGTGCATGGGGAGAATTACAGCAGAAAATGAGCCAGCTTAGAGGGAAAAAAATAACCTTTTCACTGAGGCCAGGGACAGAAATTATTCAAAACTCAAATCTCATTTCTGGCCCACTGCCAACAGACATCAAGAAAATACTCTAAAGAACTTAAATTTCTATCGAAGAATCACACAATCATGATCAGTATTTGAGAAAATTCCTTAAAAGCTAAAAAAAATTACATCTAAAACACCAAGTATCATTGAGAATGCTGCTACAAAATGCTGTAATCCATTACTGAAAGTTTTACCTGAAGACATTTATCTTCAAAAGTCTTTTAAAAGCTTTATTATGCCATCCTAAAACCAGCCACTTCACTTTAGAAACCATGAACATTAAAAAAGTACCTTAAGGTATAAAGTTAAATGAACATACACAATGTACACTGCTGCCTTTCAACACAGTAACCTATCCTTGGATTACATTGACAAGCTTCACCATTCCTTCTTTCCTCTCAACTCTCATACGATTCTTACTTCCGAAATTCAATACTCAAATGTTCCAAAAAAACATTAACCCAAGATCCAGTTTGTTAAACTTTACATAAACATTCAAGTACAACTATGAAATACTAATTTGACTACTTTTCCACAAAAGTTAAATACTTCATATACCAAATATAATTAAATCTAATTATATAAGCAGATATAAATAAGTTCAAACATAGAAACATCCTACTAACAATAAAATAAACAGCAACTTTACAATGCAGGTTGGAGAAATATCAATCCTGTCTCTGAAGACTCTGCTGCTTTTTGAAGAGGATAATGAAATTATCAAACTCTACCTGAAGCTATTACAGCAATGTGGTGTTCCGGATGACATTCTCAATGTGCAACCCAACATTTACACCTAAATGCAAGTCCAAGAGACACCAACTTGAAGACAGAAACATTAAATGCAAAGCCATGCTGATACAGAAATACAAAGTACAAAGCCAAAATCTCACTCTTGGAATGCTTTGCGTAGCACCATTAAGAAAGTAGGTTGGTTATTCCTTACATCTCACAGATAAAGTTTGCAACGTCTTTTCTGAAGGCATCATGGGTCACAAGGTTCACAGCAAGTGACTGAAGGGAATGATGCTGTACTTTAAAATTTAAACTGCAGCAGCAGATCAGTTAAACCATACACATTTCATACCGTCGTGGATTATAGATGAAAATCTAGGGTACTAATACATGCAGGGCAAGTTACATCATAATACTTGCTATGTTTACTATAAACTACCACATTGTTACTCCCGTCGTATTAACTACTCAAGTACTAATTTTTAAGACATAATTCTACTTGACCAGTCATTCCAATCATGATGGCAAAGAGCAAAACTAGGTTTATTTTGGATTTGTACAATCTACAAGGCAAAATACAAACTGTCCTATTCCAGCAGATTTTAGATTAAAAGTTAGTACTCATTGTGGTTCTGCAGCTCCTGTGGTCCTGCACATTTTGAATCTGTAGTTCAGGTCTATACTAATTAACTAATTCTAAACAAGACTCAGCTAAAATTAACCACAGTCTATACTAACATGTCGCTAATTAACCTTTTTACATTCTCAGCCGACAGCGTTTTGAATTTATGGAAAATTCAGGACCCTTTTGTGATCAAGGAGCATTTATATACTCAAAAAGAACAATTTTCTTGCTCAAAGAAATATGATCAGGGAACAATCACTATGGTATGACACCAGTCAGGTTACAAGGAGCTGGGCTAAAGTTTCAACTTGTAATATACTTATTTTATGACGGATCAAGAAATATAAAGTGGTGTAGCAATTTAAAACTAAATTATCATCAAAATTATGGGGCAGAAAATACTTCGAATTCTGCAGCTTCATTTACAAAATTTATAAATGTTTTTAAACATCCATACTTGAATTATGCAAAAAATACTGCATCTCAAGAACATTTTTATACTAGAAACATTATGAAAGTGGACAAAGTCAACTCAATGTATAACAGGTGCCAGAGTGCGTAGGTTTATCTATACAACCACATTGAAGTCCTGGATTAGGTTTGAAATATTTGCATTTCACTAACAAGATCAGTACAAAAGAAGTTTACTTACTTGGACAATGGACACAGGTCCTCAGAGCTACTACATGATGTTTCAAAGAGGATTCAGCACATTAAAAAACAAATAATTTGCCTAAAAACTGTAGGACATATAATTTAAATCTAACAAAATACATATATTAGCTATATTATGAGAATTTGAAATATGCTTAAAAGTAACAATATCAGACAGCAATTTTAGAAAGTTCCAATATTATGATCAACTGGTTGGAGAATTCCTCTTAGACATCCTTCTACTGCTATTCAACTACTACAAAACCGTGATCAAAGGTATGTCAAGTTCAGCAATGGCAAGCACTGAAACCATTTGTTTAAAAAGTCTGAAGATAATTGCATTACATGCAAGCAAATAAATGAATTTCTAAAAAATATTCTTACAAGCACTTCATTAGGTAGCAGTACTGCTTCAATATGAAACTGAAATCAAGGATTGTTAAATCTTTCAAAGCAGTGATATGAAAGAGTAGCTGAACAAAGTAACTGTTCCAATATTGTGAGGTGACTCCCTTCAATTGTACAAAAGGTGGTGCAAAAGTCCTACAACACAAAGCAGCATTAGAAAGTATTTAGCCATACAGAGTATTTCGGCTGAAACACATATTTGATATTCAATTTCAACCATTTCTATTCTAGGCCAAGACCTAGCCTACTCCCTACAGTATGCATCCCTCCTGCAGAAGCTTTGCATGGTAGTTCTATATCTGCACAATAAGCACCTTAGCACACAATACAATGTTCACAATGGCATTATGAATTAAACTATAATGCACAGATTGACAAAAATATTTAAGTGTTAAAGAACTCACCCAGAAGTGCATATGCAGTCTCTTGATACTACCTAGAGCTGCAAAATCATAATTTACAAAGTAGGGAATAAAATAACCACATCCAGTCTCGACTCCTTTCATCCAAAATTAAACACTGCTTGGTTTTATTTGCATTTCCTCAATCAAACCTTAATTAAGGATCAGAGAAACAGGTTGCCTATAGCATTTCTAACCCACCTTCCACGACCCCAGCAGCACCCCCAAAATCAAAATGGATACATGTCAAGTCCAAGTCGAATCCATCTTCCTGGTATCTCCTCTTGTTCCTACTGACAAGTTCTTTGATTCTCGAAGCCATGTCTGTGATTCCGACAGAAGAGGAGGTGGTGGTTATAGTGGTGGATGTGGAACTGGTTTCTTGGCTTCTAGCAGATTACGACTACTGTCAGACAGAGGCCTACACACCGAATCCAAGCCACACACATACACCCACACAGATGGGCTGGTTTGCCTCCCGTTAATATTCTCCGCGGGGGGGTCGCTCCGGTTTTTTTCACATCACCATCGAAGGAGTTGGGGGAGGGGTAAGAAATAATCCGTAGGGTAAAAGTGAAAGCAGTGCGGGAGGAGGAGGAGGAGGAGTAGGATAAGGGGAGGATGGGGGCGGTCGCCACATTCACTGTCTCTTCCTGCGATTTTTCCTCCTCCACGATCACCTCCGCCGCCGCCGCCGCCGTTACCGCCGGCCGGGGGGGAGGAGAGAGGGAAAAAACCCTCACCCGTGGTTCAAGGTGGGGGGGGGGAAGAAAAGAGGTGGTGGTGGGAAATTCAGGGATTAAAACGAAACAGATGCCTTTCTAAACTATATATATAGATAACATATATATAATATATATGTATATTTTTTAAAAAAATTATATATCCGCAGTCGGTCCTCCTCTTGTTCCGTCAGATATAATCCACACTCCGGGATTCAAAACCGCTCCGCGTTCAAAATGAACCATCAAATTGTCGGTGGGGGGAAAAGACAGCAGGAAGCCAGACGCCGCTTCGCTCGCCTCGCTCTGTAGGTCTGAGCCAATCGCTCCCGGGACGAGCCCCCGCTGCTCGGCCCTGGCCACGGCTCCAGTTCCGGCCACAGGCACGGCACCGACTCCAGCTCTTCCGAGGCGGTGCGGCCGCCGGACTCTCAAACTTCCATCATGGCTTCCCAGGGAAAAAAAAAGCGCAATGCCCTCGAGAGCCAGGGAAAAATAACGCTCCGCCTATTAAAACATAGTGCGCGCTCCGACTGCCCTTCTCGCTCTCCCTCCCGTCAACCATCAGACTTGCTTCCTCCACAGCGCCGGCCCCATCACTTCGCTCGCAGACAGTACTGAGGTAGAGTCCTGCCCGTTCCGGTATTCCGCCAAGGCTGAAAGGCGAAGGGGGGGGGGGGGGGGGGAGGAATTAAATCAGTATTACAAAATTAGTGATGCGGCGGAGTGGCACGGCCCGCACTACTTGCGGAGATCACGTGCCCGCTGCGATTTTTGGGGAAGTAGTGAAGCCGCTTCTTAAGTGGCGGCTGATGGGAGGAAAGGTTAGGTATTCAGGGGGGTAAAGGGAACGGGGTGAAAAAAGTTCATATGTCTCCTTCCTCTTCTTTCCCCCTCGTCAAATATCCTGTGCAGGCAGAGAGGCGCAGTGCGCTGGGGTAAGGTGAAGGCGTTGGTCCGGACAAGGTGACGCACCGAAACCCCCCAGTGGGCCCTCCGAGCGATGATCTGTGTACAACAGTCCTCTGTGGATTGTTGACATCCTTCCTCTCGGGTAGGGAGGCGGGGGTGTCAAGGGGCGGTTGCTGACCGGGTCCCGGCGAGAGACGCGCGTTCATCGGCGACGGCCCGTGCTTGAAGACCTGCCGCCACCATCTTGGTAAAGGAACAGGTCTGCTAGGGCACGTCACCTTGTACCGTCAAAACCGGCAGCTCGCCTCAGAATTGTTCCAAATGGCAACACTTCCCCAGTCTCAAATAGGTTGGCACACAGATTCCCGTCACCCTATGTGCTTCAGTCATTCCCTCAGTATCGTGAGAACTGCCGTTGAGCCGGAAACTGGCGGGATTCTGGTTCGCTGAAGAGCTGCAGAACATCGAGGAAACCTTTTAAGTGAGATTGATAATTTTAAAAATAATAATTCAGTCAAAAAACAACCAAATCTTAGACATGCATGTTAATACTTGGGATAGGCCTTTAGGTTTCTGTTTGCAAAGCACTTAGAGATGATAATGCATCAGATTTTGTTTTGCTGAATTAAGAGAATGTGGCGATCCTTGCTGTATTTGAACTTGAATCAAGCCTGTTGATGGTTTAACGTTTGTTATGTAGGAGAAAGTAAAAAGTCGATTTCCATATTATATTTCATACTCTGGATGATGAGCATTATAGTTCAAGGAAAATGAAATGAGATACTTGAAAATAAAAATCTGAAATAAACGTTTAAGTATGTCTGATTATTCATCAAACTGCCTGTGTGATTTTTGGCAGAAATCATTTTTCTCTAATAAAGTGGTAAGAGAGGTTGCTGGCTCAGCAGGTTTGTAGCAAATGAGTAAAGCTATTTTTTTAATGATGATGATTAATTCTTACTATGAGGTATGATAATGAGGAAAATTACTTACAAAAGAGATTGTAGGTAGAATGGAAACGCCCTACTTTAAAAAAAGTGTGGTGGGGGGAGAATAAAGGGTACAGGAGAAAGTAAGGGGGAAAAGTTGCAACAATGGGCTTGATTGATCCAAATTCAGGCATGAGGAAATTTACAAAACATTGAGTTTTTCATTGTGAACAAAACTGATGTGGATAAACAGGTCTGTCCAGAACAATGTTGTGGGAACTCGGACATTAAATTAAATGAGTACTGAGGAGCCTAGCAATCTTATAGAATTCAAAGATTACACTGGCTGAGTATGTACTATAGCTAAGGAAGTTATTGCAAGAAGCTCAACACCCCTTAATCGATGTTTGGAAACTGCATGCAATTGATGATTGGATCAATTATTAGATATTATTTGGGTCTCTGAAAATTGCAAGGAACAATGTAGTAGGAAGTGCTAGAAAAGCGTAAGGATGTGTTGGGTACATTGAAGAGCAATCAAGTCCAAATTTGAGTTGATCTGATGCTACATTTTAGTTCATAAAGCAAATGTCCTGTGTAGTGAAAATAAAATTGGAAACAGAAATTAACAAGCTTCATGGAAAGAAAATAATTGAGTGTGCGTACTCAATTACTAGCAGCACCCATTGTGTCAATATTAAAATCGGATCTATCCCTTAGGAGTTACTGCAATTGCAAGCTGGCTGCTAATCGAGTCTCATCCATGGAATGGTACCCCATTCCTAGAAGTCGTCTTTACAATTTGGAGGGCAGCAGTTCACTAAGTTGTATAAGTCATGCACATCAACAGATAATGTTAAGAGATAATAACACATCAAAATACAAAGGTTTATTCACAAACAGTAATAGAGTGTTGTCTGTGCATAATATTTTACAGGGAACAATGACGCATATTCCTAGTTATGGTAGCCTTGAGGGTGGAACACCTGTAGAATTTCCAAGAATTATTAAGAATCTGGTATCGGGCTGAACTATATCAAAAGAAAAGTTAGTATACTTGACAAGTGAAGTACAGTCCTTCGTCTATGTACAGTATATGCTAAAGGATTATAGCCAGTTGAAGGCAAGATTAATAGTCATTAACAATGTTCCTGCCCCATCTAAAGTAAGCCAAACACACAACAGAAATTACTGATTTTTTTTGTTTGCTATATCAAGAAAACTTTTTGCTCCATTGCACCAATTACTATGAAAAGAAGTGAACTGGAGGGAAGAATACAAGCTCCAAAGGTTTTGAGTCAGTGTAGTATTGGATGGAGCCTCCATACCAGGACTAAAAAAGGTTGTAGAGAATCAGAATCAGGTTTATTATCACTGGCATGTGATGTGAAATTTGTTAACTCAGAAAGGGTTGTAGGCTTAGCCTTGCTCCATGAGCAATTGCCTCCCCTCTATTCGGGACATTTCCAAATGATGGTGCCTCAGGAAAGCAGCATACCTCATTAGGGACACTCCCCATCCAGGACCGCCATCGGGGAGTACACTCAACATTTAGGAACAGCTTTTACTTCTCCACCATCAGATTTCTGAATAGCCAATGAACCTATGAATACAATCTCAATATTTTGCTCTTTTATGCACTATTTTATACTCCTTATTGTAACAGTATTTTCATGTACTGCTCACCAGATATTAAACCTGATTCTCATTCTCCATTTCAAAGAATTGCTACAACACACAATGCTAGAAGAAGTCAGCAAGATAGGAAATATCTATTGAGCAGAATAACAAGGTTTTGGGCTGGAACACTTCATCTGGAATTAATCTGCTGATGAGCTCGTTCGCTACTGAACAAATTTGTGATGTGGCACCATGTGTGATGGTATAGTGCTCTCCCTTCCATTGGAAGATGGTTCTGAAAAGTTGATGAGGTTATACGTTAAGAACACTGACAACAGCAGAGAAATTATACTCGAGCTGGATGAAGGATTTACCTGTCATACTTGGAGTGCAGAAAATTTCATAATTACATTTATGGACGTCACTTACTCATTTACATAGACTTCAAACACCTGTTCCATGGAGTGAAGTTAGTGTATCAAATTATGTATCCACCAGTTCAAAGATGAGCTCTGTGCTTAAGAATGTATGAAGATAATACTATTTTCAAAGCAGAGAAATATCAGTGGAAATGTATGTCCCCTTGGTTATCATCCAATGCAGGAGATCAAAATTTCAAATAAAACAGAAGACTTTGCAAACATTTAGTAAGTCAGGCAGCAAATGTGAAGCAGAGTTAATGTTTCAGGTCAAAGATTCTTCATCGTCTATAACACTGACACTTTGCACAAATGGGCCCTGGCATGCGGGCTATTTCCAACATTCCTTTTGTTTCTGTTCTCTGCAAAGCTGCCCTTATTAATCTATTACCCAGAGGGCTCTGTTAATAGCATATCACCATGGTTATCATTTCTTCTCCTCCCTTCCTTTGCAGCTTGAAACGAATTGTTTTCTTGTTTTCCAGTTATGTTGAAGGGTCTTTGACCTGAAAGGTTAACCAATTTTATTTTGACAAATGCTGCCTGACTTGAGTACTTACAGCATTTTCTGTTTTTGTTGCTGATGAAGTGACACAGGGCCAAGTGCCTCTGATGGATCATCTGGACATTAACTTCTGAGTACCGTTCAGATTGAATGTAAGACAGCAAAATAAAATCATATACTATCTCAAGTTCATGAGTATGTCATGAAAGGGTGGCCTACAGGAAAATAACTGCAGTTATACCCTATTATTCCTAGAATTTTCAGCTCGATGGATGTGTGCTTGGAGTTAGAATTGTCATTTTTCACACAAGATTGGACATTGGTTCTGAAACAACTGTATCAGGCATACCCTGGAATTAATACAATAAAAAGGTTAGCCAGATTGGAATCTGACATTGAACAAGAAAGGAAGTAGTGTAGCAACTGTCAAGAATGCAGAGACGTAACTGTCTCTACTTCCTCGCATGCTAGGGAGTGGCCTGAGTAGATTCCATGTTGATTGTACTGGACCTGTCCTTCAGAATGTGTTCCTGCTGATTGATAATTGATACTAATTCAAAGTGGATGAAAGCATATCCAATTATTCTTTCACAATCAGATGCTACAATTGAAATGTTGCGTGAACTGGTGCTGTTAGAGCTCTGGAAAATTACAAGGTTGCTAGGAAGGTGCTTAAGAATGGAATTAGAGCCAGAAGGGGCCATGAGAAGGCCTTGGTGAGCAGGATTAAGGAAACCCCAAGGCGTTCTACAAGGATGTGAAAAGAAAGAGGATGAGCCGTGTGAGAATAGGACCAATCAGGAGCGATAGTGCAAACGTATCCACGGAGTTGCAGGAGGTAGCAAAGGTACTTAATGAATACTTTGCTTCAATATTTACCAGGGAGAAAAAGACCTTGGCAGTTGTAGGATGACTTACATCGGACTGAAACACTCGAGCGTATAAACATTAAGAAAGAGAATGTGCTGGAGTTTTTGAAAAGCATTAAGTTAGATAAGTCACTGGGACTAGATGACATATGCCCCAGGCTACTGTGGGAAGCAAGGGAGGAGATTGCTGATCCTCTTGCGATGATCTTTGTGTCATCAATAGGGATGGGAGAAGTACAGAGGATTGCAAATGTTGTTCCCTTGTTCAGGAAAGGGAGTAGAGATAACCCAGGAAATTATAGACCTGTGAGTCTGACTTCAGTGGTGGGAAGTTGTTGGAGAAGATCCTGAGAGGCAGGATTTATGAGCATTTCGAGAGATATAATCTGATTAGGGATAGTCAGCGTGTCTTTGTCAAGGGCAGGTCATGCCTTATGAGCCTGATTAAATTTTTGAGGATGTAACAAAACACATTGATGGTAGAGCAGTGAATGTAGTGTATATGGATTTAAGTAAGGCCTTTGATAAGGTTCCCCATGCAAGGCTCCTTCAGTAAGTAAAGGGGCATGGGATCCAAGGAGATCTTGCTATGTGGATCCAGAATTGGCTTGCCCACAAAGACAAAGGGTGGTTGTAGATGGTTCGTATTCTGCATGGAGGTTGGTGACCATTAGTGTTCCGCAGGGATCTGTTCTGGGACCCCCTCCTCTTTGTGACCTGGATGAAGAAGTAGAAGGACGAGTTAGTAAGTTTGCTGATGACACAAAGGATAGTCTGGAGGGTTGTCAGAGGTTACAGTGGGACATTGATAGGATGCAGAACTGGGCTGAGAAGTGGCAGATGGACTTCAACCCAAATAAGTATGAAGTGGTTCATGTTGGTAGGTCAAATTTGAAGACAATATAATATTAATGGTAAGAAGTGTGAAGGATCTGAGAGATCTTGGGGTCTGTGTCGATAGGACACTCAAAGCTGCTGCACAGGTTAACAGTGATGTATGGTGTGTTGGTATTCATCAACCATGGGATTGAGGTAATGTTACAGCTATATAAGCCCTTGGTCATACCCCACTTGGTGTACTGTGTTCAGTTCTGGTCACCTCACTACAGGAAGGATGTGGATACTACAGAGAAAGTAGAGGAGATTTACAAGGTTGTTGCCTGGATTGGAGGGTGTACCTTATGAGAATAGGTTGATTGAACTTGGCCTTTTCTCCTTGGAGCGATGGAGGATGAGAGGTGACCTGATAGAGGTGTATAAGATGATAAAGGGCATTGATTGTTTGTAACCAGAGGCTTTTACCCAGAGCTAAAACAGCTAACATGAGAGGGCATAGTTTTAAGGTGCTTGGAAATAGGTACAGAGGGGATGTCAGGGCTAAGTTTTTCACACAGGGAGTGGTGAGTGCGTGGAATGTACTGCTGGCAGCAACGGTGGTAGAAGCGGATACAATAGTGTATATTGAGAGCCTCTTAGATAGGTACATGCTTAGAAAAATAGAGGGCTATGCGCTGGGGAAATTCTAGGCAGTTTCTAGAGTAGGTTACATGGTCGGCACAACATTGTGGGCCGAAGGGCCTGTAATGTGCTGTAGATTGCTATGTTCTAAAGTTTTAATATTCATGGATTCTGTCACATTTTAGTTCCAAAAATAGAAATTGCTTTATTAGTATGAATTTGAAGATATAATGGAACAAAATTGTATACATCATGTCACATCTGCCCCCCCCCCCCTTTCATCCTGCCTCTGATGGATTAATGTAGAGGGCTTTTCAGACTTCCAAAGGAGAATTTAGGAAAATATAAGGAAGCAGCAGTTACACCAAAGCTTCTTGATTACTGTTACACTGCCATCTACAACTGAGAGTTTCCTGCAGACTTGCGAATGCCAATAAAATTGATGTCAACTTTATGTCTTCTCATTACTGATCTGAAAATTCAAATACAGAACAATTAAAAATGAAAGAATGCCACAATAAAAGTACAAAAATAAGTTTTCAAAGAGCATAGAAGCAAAGAATACAGGAACAAGCCCTTCATCCCACCATATCTGCAGTAGCCATGATGTGAATCTGAACTAATCCCGTCTCCTCACACATGGCCTTCGCCCCTCTTTTCTCTGTCTCTGTTTGTATCATGTATTTGTTAGAATGCCTCAAATAATTCTTTTGTGTCTGCTTCTACCACCTATTCTGTGGTGGTTTCAGGCACAGGTTTATTTTTATTTTTTTTTTTCAGGCACTTTTCACCACTTCGTTTAAAAAAAAAACTCCTTTGAACTTTCCACAGCTCACCTTCAACTCATGTTCTCTAGTATTTGATATTTTCAGTCTGGGAAAAAGACACCTACCTTTGCCTCTCATAATTCTCAGTTTTAAATACTTATGCCATACCACCCCTCAGCCTCTAGTACTACAGAGAGAACTATCCAAGATCATCCAATCTCTCATAGCTAATACGCTCCAAACCAGGTAACATCCTTGTGAACCTCTTATCTGCCTTCCATAATAGCCTCATATCTGCCCTTTCTGCAGTCTTGTGGAGTTGTGACCTGAAATTCTTAAAATGAGACCTAACCAAAGTTTTATACAGCTGCAACTTGTATACTCAGTGCTAAAACCATGAAGCGGAATAGCTCATACACCTTCTTTACCATCCTAACCATTTGTGTTGCCACTTTCAAGAAGCTGTTCTTCAGAAACCGGCATTCCAAGATCCCTCTGTTACATCAGTGCTCGACTGTCCTGCTAGTAGATGAAGTATTTGTTCATAAATTCAGTTTTGGATTATTGCTGTGGTTGAGGAGAGTATATGATTGTCATATCATCCTGTAAAATGTTGAATCATCCACTGGATTACAAGATCTCAAAGCTTAACTAAGGCTGAAATGAGCTGCGTAATTGAACCATCCGAAAGTAGTTCTCAGGATTGTTGGATCCATTTTTTGAGATGGCTGGGCCAGAGGAGGTTTTCATTGCTAATGAGGAGACAGAGAAAGAACCTGGATACACAAGATGCTGAAATGTGGATCATATGAGACACTGGAGAAACTCAGCAGGTCAGGCAGCATCTGCAAGGGAAAATGGACAGTCGATGTTTTGAATTGCAACCCTTCATCTGGACTGAAAGGTAGAGGGGAGGTGGCCTGTATAGGAAGACAGAGGAAAGAGGTGGAAGCAAGAGCTGGCAGATGATAGAAAGATCCAGATGAGGAAATGATCAGTAGAAGAGGGAGAGAAGAGAGTGGAATTGTGCCAGAAGCTGGGAGGTGATCAGTAGAAGAGCTGAATTGATGAAATATGATGAGAGAGGAAGATGGAACATGAAGATTAAAATCACTGGCCTCTGGGAGATCCTGGTGGCCATGGTAGATAGAGTGAAGAAACAACCTGTTCTGATTGAAGGATAAATCAAACATTCTATCAGAGTGGAAATTTCAAGACACTTGAAGGAGTTTGGTAGAAGATATGACAACTTTGTTTAAAAATAAACATGTCTATTAGAGATTAAGGCTGAATTAACTTCGGGTGGGATGTGTAGAAGAAATTGGTATGGAAGAATTGCAGTAATGTATCATTTTTTTTCAGTGCTTGTGGAGTCATTTTCCATTGTTACCCAAGTCTGCTTGATCTTTGGAAGACATGATTTTTCTCATTTTGGGGCAGACATGTTGGTTCAGCAGAATTGCAATAAATAAAATTCAATCTTCCTCCAGTTGCTTAAAATATAACAAGATACTCAATAGGTAAGGCTTCATTTCCAGAGAGAGAAATTACACAGAGAATAGTCGGAGTATGTGAAGTTGTGCCAGGAGTTATCATGGAGTTAGATTTAGTTGTATCATTTTAAAGGGAGCTGGTAAAATAACAGGAAAGAATTTTGCAAGAGGATGCAGATGAGTGAGAATAGCTGCATTGCTTTTAGGTGGAGTCAATATGGACATAGTTCCAAGCAGCAATCATTCTACAAATCAAGTTTTTATGATGCCCAGTGATTAGAAATGTCCTGACGAAGGGTCTCGGTCCAAAACATAGACAGCACTTCTCCCTATAGATGCCTGGCCTGCTGCGTTCCACCAGCATTTTGTGTGTGTTATTAGAAATGTTAACTATGTTTCTATCTCCATGCATGTTTCTTGACCTGTGCATTTTTATTGCTAAAATGTATCCAAATCAGAGAAGAGAAAATAAGGCTTATCAATTGGAAATTTAGTCAAAGCCCAGAGCTGATACTGTAATATCAGCACCAATCATATGAAACAGAATAATTCATACACATTATGTAATTGCTGTATTTTGAATGATATTCTACTTGCTGTATTTACAATAAACTAGAAATAAACAAAAATGGATATTATTCAGATTCAGTGTATTGTCATTTAGAAACCACAAATGCAATGCAGTTAAAAAATGAGACAACGTTCCCCCAGAATGATACCACAAAAGCATATGACAAAACAGACTACACCAGAAAATCCACGTAACATTTGGCAATCCCCAATGCAGAGCCCAGAGAGGCTGCTGCGTATTAATATCGCACTACCGTCTAGCACGTTCCCCGGAAGGGAGCTCCAAATACACCAAACAAAAACAAGACCAAAAACTAAAGCTACAAGACCTGCACAAAACCACATAATTACAGCATATAGTTACAACAGTGCAAACAACAGCATAATTGATTTAAAAAAGACAGACTATGGGCACAGTAAAAATAGTCCAAGATGTTAAGGGACTGTATGTTCAAAAGAAATCACCACAGTTTCCACAAGTACCCAGGGACCCGACAGACTCGCCATCCCACGCCGGCGACAGAAAGGAGTGCCCCCACTATGGACTTCCATGGCGCCGCCCGACCCAGCCTCACATTCGCAGCACACAATGGAAGCTCCGTCGAAACCAGCCTCGCAGACGCAGCACCTGAAAGCGACCTGAGTCCGTCGAACCTCTGAGCCGACGACCATCCCCTCCGGCACAGCTTCTCCGAGCACCATCCTCTGCCGAGCGTATTAACACGACCCCGAGGACTGGGGGCCTGTTCTTCCCAGTAGAGTCTCGGACCTCCCAGCAGCAGCAGCAACGAAGAAGGTCTTCCTGGAATTTCCCCGTGCTTCCACGTCCGTTTCCAATCGATTATAATTGCACATGGCACCCACTTCACAAATAACAGATAATCAGTTCCAGAGGGGCTGCTGCAAGCTGCGTCGTGCCTTTATTGACTTATTTATTGTTATTATTTGTATTATTATTATAATAATGATAATAATAACAACTTTATTGACGGTTATAGCAATGGAGAAATTATTTAAATCTGTGAGATACATTTCATGCTGCTAAGGCATACTTATCAAAATTTCCACGTGATTGTATATTATGAACCTGTGGTTGAATGGAGGGAAGAATGCCTAAGCCTTATGCTTAAATTTAATGTTTATTTTTAATATGAGTGAGTTCGGAGGAATACAGAATTCAGCAACATTGCCTTTAATGATTCCGTAAATCCTGATTATTGATGTTAGATGCTTGCTTCCTCCCTAGACATCTCTCATTTGACTATCCTTTCAGATTGGGGTCATATAGAGCAGTTCTTAATGTCCCCTTTGTATTGGGTACATTATCACCAAAGATGGTGGAACGGGATCATAATCTATCATTTTATCTCATTAATTAATAACTTGAAATTTGCATGGAAATTATTAAACAAGATGTTGTGATCTATTTCAAGCTTGCAATAATTAAGAAATTTGCTAGTGACATTAATGAGACAGATTTATCCATGGTGGTTATTTAAGCGCCTTGTTAAAAATTGAGAAATTGGTCAAGTGGTTTCAGTTGTGTGCAGATAAAAGTCCATGGTTGAATCTGACTATCATCTGATGTCTCCCATCACTGAAAAAAAGAATTGTACATGTGTGTTATGATCTTATGATTGAACGATAAGCCATCATTTCCTGGACTGCGACCTGCTTCTTAGGTCTTTTCAGAGAAGTTTGATTGATCCCATTGATTTGTTCAATATGACAATGAATTTTAGAAGACTACCCTTCACATTTTGAATTGTCAAGGCTATCACTGACATCTCATTTCATAAATGGATGCTTCTGATACGCTTTATAGGTACTCAGGTATGGATCCAGGATGTTCTAGGTGTGAAGCAGACACCATCTCCTTGGCCCCCCTACACTCACCTCTGGAGTATCTGGACAGTAAAGATATCTATGTTATTGTTTATTGACTACAGCTCTGCCTTCAATACTATTACTTCAAATACTTCAAAACTAAGACTCAACATCTCACTTTGCAACAGAATCCTTGACTTCCTGACCAACAGACTACAGCAACACCTTTGTCATCATTATTCTCAAAAATGGCAACAGTACCTGCTGCATCCTAAACACCCTACTCTAATCCCTGATGAAGGGTCTCAGCCCGAAACATCGACTGTTTACGCTTTTCTATAGATGCTGCCTGGCCTGCTGAGTTCCAACAGCATTTTGTGTGTGTTACTCTGATTCTTAAACAGTTACGACTGCATAGCCAGATTCTACTATAACTCCGTTTGCAGATAATACCACTGTAGTAGACTGTATCTCAAATAATAATGAGTCAGAATGCAGTAAGAAGATAGAGAGCCTAGCATCATGGTGTCATGGCAACAAGTTTTACTGTCAGCAAAACAAAAAAGCTGGTCATTGACTTTGGGAAGGGACAGTGCACATGCTCAGCAATGGTGCTGAGTTTGGAAGGGTTGAGAGTTTTAAGTTCTTATCAGTGAACACCACCAACAACCTGTCTTAGGCCAATCACACTGATGCCAAGGCCAAGAAGACTCAGCAGGACCTCTATTTCTTCAGTAGGCTAAAGAAATTTGGCATGACCCCTTTTAACTTCATCAATGGACCACAGAAAATGTCCTCTCTGAATGCATCACCGCTTGGTATGGCAACTGAATTCTGCCCATGACCACAAGAAACTGGAGAGTTGTGTAACCAGCTCCACACAACACAACATCCCCTCCACGGACTCTGTCTACACTTCTCACTGCCTCAGTAAAACAGCCAGCATGATCAAATATGCCACCCACCCGAGACATTCTTTCTTCTCTTCCCTCCCAATGGGCAGAAGATATAAAAGCCTAAAAGCATGTACCGCCAACCTCAAATACAACTTCTATCCCATTGCTGTAATAATATTGAATGGTCCCCAGCTTGAAAAGATGAACTCTTGCTGTGACCTTGCACCTTACCAGCCATCTGCAGTGTACTTCTTGGTACTGTAACACTTTATTTTGAACTCTTTTATTGTTTTACCTTGTTTACTTCAATGCACTGATCTGTATCAATGGTATGAAAATTAAGTTTTTCACTGTACTTCAATGTATATGTCAATAATAAACCAATTTACCCATTAACAAGTCTTTTACAACTTTTTAATTCATCTCGATGTTTCTGTTCATTGAATTCTTGTTACTGCTGTTCAACTCAGCTGAAAATACATTCACAAATTCACATTTTACTTAAACTCTGCACTATATTATTGGCTGAATGGTTAATACTGGGATCCCAAATGGTTTGACACACATGCACCTAACTGCAATTAATCTTCTCACAGAATGTGGAAGAAACACCATCACATTTTGACACATTTTAATGTTATTGTTTCAAATGCACTCCATTGTGTTAAAATAGTCTTGAAACAAATATGAATACCTGTGAGAGAATGTATGAGAAACAAATACCATTTTTTATCTAAATAGAAAAAAACAGAGCATTTTACATACTGCATTAACAAATGTTTCAACTGTTTAAACAAAAGAGGCTAACATGTTTGTTTTGTAAATGTTTAAATCAAACTGCATTTCTCGATAGTCGTCAGAATCATGAAATCCACTGACACCACCAACTGAAAACTTTGTTGGTTTAGTTTTATTTTCTGCCTTTTATTCAAGAACCAGAAAAAGAACATGAAACAGACAAAAATGTTTTTGTACCTTCTGGCATAACATTAAATAGTGTTTTCAGCAGAACATGCCCACCTCCTGCTTTAACTTGCATGAAAGATCCTGGAGAATGTCAGTTACCAATTATCTGAAACTTCTGTCAATGTTTGGGAAGGAAAACTTCTGCAAAGATTCCGAGTGACTTGTTTATGCAAAATAAAAACAAATACTATGCAGCAAGGTCATAGTCACCTGTAAAGGAACGCACATTATGTTTTGTGTATATGTCTGTTCTCAACACAGAAAAAAGGACAGATATACAGGTCTGTTTCACAGTTGAGGAGGGAAGAAACAAAGGAGATAAAGGAATAAGATTTTCCAGTCAATTACAGGAGATTAATTTAGGATGTTTACAACATATATATTACCCAAAAGAGAAGGAACCAATTAAATGTTAAAAATTGAGATGAAAATCTATAATGGAAACAGTTGCATGCCAATAGCTTTGATGGTGAAGAACACCAGAAATACAAAAAGATGAGGAAGTAAATCTAAATTTAAATGTTAAAAGTAGGAAATGCAACATATTCCTATATAGAAGCACATGCTAACATTCTAGATTGATTTCCCCAGTGATCGGTAAATAAATGTAGATTTACTTCAGTATTATTTTAAAACATTAACCATATTTTGAGAGTTCTGTGTTATTTAAAAACATTTAAACCATAATTTATAGGTATGAACACCAGTTAAAGTAACTTGCTGCATTTGTTCCATTTGTTAATGTATTTATCTAAGGTGGGTTCAGTCGATAGCATTGCTCTCTTGTTTGAAATTTTCAGGATAAGATATCAACAAATAACGAAAGTGATTAAAATAAAGACCAACGAATGGATTCAAATTATCCTTATGAATTTGCCTTACAATGATTTGCAAGGTTAATGATACAGTAGAGAAGGCTAGGTTGGGAATATAGAAATTAAATTTAAATGAGATGTGGGCTAAAGCATGAGACCATATCCAAATCAGATGGAGTGAATATTGCTGGCTGTGGCTACAGACAGAAATTAGTGACAAACTCGCACTGGTCCTCTCCTCAAAGTCCAGGAGTTACAGAATGTTGGAGCCCATCACATCGGTCAATATACTCTATCCCTGATCTCAATGTGAAGCTTTTCTGGGGTTTCTCAGCACTGTGGTATGAACTGCCTTTCTTATCCCATGCCAGGACAAGCCCAGCAAAAGATTGGACATTCTATCTATTTCACTGAGGAATTCCTGGCCTGTGGCAGACATTTTTATTACATTTTTCAACTTTAATAGCTTTAAAATAATTCTAAATGTTAAAGCTATTCCAAAAACTATCCAAAACCCTAAGGTTTGAAATAATCCAAAGCTCTGAATGCCAATTAAGATGTTCTGGGCCTAATCACCATTGATTCTGGTGCAAAGGGCCAGGTGCAATAGGCACCATGCACTTGGCTTGGATGGGCAGAATAGTAACATGTCCTGATGCTTCAGGCTCCCACATCGCTTCAGTGGGTGAAATTTAAATTACTTAAGGAAAGTTGTTTTAAAATTGTGCACTTTTCTCCGTTTCTCTTCTGTTTCTAATTCATTGTTCATCATAATCAAGAAGAGGTATTGTTATTGTGCAAGGTTAGGTAGATAATGATGTGTTGTCCTTTCCTGTCTTTTAGTCTTGATTTTTTAAACTTGCTTTGATCATTGTTACATTAGATGTGAGTGTCTGTTATACATGCTTCAAATATCTTTAACATTATTGCAGAAATACGTTTAACAGAAGATGAACAATTAAATGAATGACAGGAATACTCTGCATTTTTTTCAACAATGAAAATCTTACCATTCTTACATAATTTTCAAGAATTGCAAAAAGCAGGGGACTGTGGCATATTGGAAGACCTGCTGAGACAGAAGCACAGTTGATCAACTGATTCAGAGTAGATGGAGTGGGCGGGGAGGAGAATTGAAATTACATGTCACAATCTCCATGTTAAAAAAACATGCTTATATTTTCCTTTGTATGTTATATTTTCTGTTGTACGTGTATATCGTGTTTTCTACTACTATAGTGGGAGCTATTAGAGAATAGGGATGATCGTTTTACCCTTTCTAAAACCCACTATCAGTTTTTTGTTCTTACTGATATTGGGTTGTTGCTGTGACACCACTCAACTAGCTGGTCTATCTTACTACCATATGTGCTTCGTCAACATCAGAGGTTCTGCCAACAATGGTTGTAACATCAGACTTATAGATGGCATTTGTACTATGCCTAGCCACACAGTCACGGGTGTAGAGAGAGTAGAGCAGTGGGTTAAGCACACATCCATGAGGCGCACCAGTGTTAACTGTCTGCAAGGTGGAATTGTTATTTCCAATCCACACAGATCCTACACCTCGGACTTCAACTACTGCACAGAGTCTTGCCATCTTCAGAAGTTTTCTGATGACTCTGCCATAGTTGGATGCATCAGTGAGGGAGATGAGGCAGAGTACAGGGCTACGGTGGGAAACTTTGTCACATGGTGTGAGCAGAATCATCTGCAGCTTAATGTGAAAAAGACTAAGGAGCTGGTGGTGGACCTGAGGAGGGCTAAGGCACCAGTAACTCCTGTTTCCATCCAAGGGGTTAGTGTGGACATGGTGGAGGATTACAAATATCTGGGGATACGAATTGATGATAAACTGGACTGGTCAAAGAACACTGAGGCTGTCTACAAGAAGGGTCAAAGCTGTCTCTACTTCCTGAGGAGAGTGAGATCCTTTAACATCTTCTGGACGATGCTGAGGATGTTCTACGAGTCTGTGGTGGCCAGTGCTATCATGTTTGCTGTTGTGTGCTGGGGCAGCAGGCTGAGGGTAGCAGACACCAACAGAATCAACAAACTCATTCGTAAGGCCAGTGATGTTGTGGGGGTAGAACTGGACTCTCTGATGGTGGTGTCTGAAAAGAGGATGCTGTCCAAGTTGTATGCCATCTTGGACAATGACTCCCATCCACTCCATAATGTACTGGTTAGGCACAGGAGTACATTCAGCCAGAGACTCATTCCACTGAGATGCAATACTGAGCGTCATAGGAAGTCATTCCTGCCTGTGGCCATCAAACTTTACAACTCCTCCCTCAGAGCGTCAGACACTCTGAGCTAATAGGCTGGTCCTGGACTTATTTCCACTTGGCATAATTAACTTACTATTTAATTATTATGGTTTTATTTTGCAATATTTCTACTCTATTCTTGGTCGGTGCGACTAACAAAACCCAATTTCCCTCGGGATCAGTAAAGAATGTCTGTCTATCTTTCTGTCTGTTGTGGTCTTCTGATGAGGAAGTCAAGGATTCAGCTGCAGAAGGAGTTACAGAGGCCCAGGTTCTGGAGATTTTTGATCAGAACTATTGGGATGATGATGTCAAACACTGAGCGGTAGTCAATAAACAGCATCCTGCCATTGGTATTTATATTGTCCTAGTGATTCAAGGGGCATAGAGAGCAAATGATAAAGTAGTGGTGGGTTGGGCTAGTGAATGGCCTTACTGCTTGGTAAAAGTAACTATTTTTCAGTCTGGTGGTCTTGGCATGGATGTTACATAGCTTCCTCCCTGATGGGAGTGGGACAAACAGTACATGAGCAGGGTGGGTGAGATCCTTCATGATATTACTGGCCCTTTTCCAGCCCCTTGCTGTATATGTGCCCTTGATGGTAGGAAAGCAAGTGCCAGAGATGCATTGGGCAGTCTTCACTACCCCTTGTAGGGCCCTCTTATCTGCTGCACTGTAGTTTCCACACTATGCAGCAAGTTAAGATGCTCTCTACTGCGCATCTGTAGGATGAAGTGAGAATAGATGTGCATAATCTAGCTCTCTTCAGCCTTCTCAGAAAGTAGAGGCATTAATAAGCTTTTCTGATTGTGTGGAATGTGGTGTGAATTCTCCTAAAGTGGAAAACTGTCTCTTTTGTCTTGCTGACATTGAGGAAGAAGTTCTCTGTAGGTCATCTCATCATAGTTGGTGATGAGCCCTACGATTGTCATGCTATCAGCAAATTTGACAATGTGATCACTCAGGTGTTTGACCATACAGTCATGTATGAGCAGTGTTTACAGCAATGGGGGCACAAGTGTTGAGGATGATGTGGCAGGAAGAGCATTTGTGCATCCTGACTATCTGAGGTCTGTTGGTTAGGAAGTCCAACACCCAGTTGCTCAGTGGTGTATTTAAAGTGAGGAGTGGGAGTTTGTTCACAAAGTCTGTGGGGCAATAGCATTGAATGCCAAACTAAAATCCCAAAACAGCATTCTGATTTAAATGTCCTTGCATTCCATAAACGTCCTTGCCATACAGTTGAATTAGTACATTAAACACAGATGTTTTGTTATTTTTAAAGTCAAGGACTCGAGTTGCTCCTCTTTTTACTTTAAAAATATCTATGACTTATTTTAATATATTAACAAGGTAAAACATCCTAATGCACATAACAGAATTTTAATCAATCAAAACTTATTCTGTCAGGTCTGCTAAAATTATTATTGCCGATGTTTGAATGAGCAAGGTGGGAATATTCATAGAGAGACCAAAGCTGGGAAAACATTTCTTCTTAGAGTGTCGTTGGGTTGAAGGAGGTTATAAAAATGGAAATGCATGAGATCATGAATGAATTCTTAATTTACAGGTACAGAAAATTTAAATAAATTGCAGAACTGGTGTGATGGAAAATATGATCTTTTCCTGTTTAATTTTATGATCTTCTAATTTCTATATTTCAATTATATCACCTTCAAGACTTCCAGAGAATATAACCCATTCATTCAAAATTTCAGAAAAATCCTGTCATGCCAAAATTCAATGAGGCAAGTCTTTACTGCAGCCTTTTTAGAGAAGGCACAGCAAGCACTTTGGAAATCAAATGCTAAATTGTATTGAAAGCAATTTAGAGGAAGGAAGTCTTGCAGCAACACAAGTTTTGGTGAAACCACACAGCTGTGTGCTCAACTTTTATTTCCAAATTTAAGGCTTTATTTCTCTTACAAGGCTGTAGCAAAGTACAAATTTTCAAAATGCAACAGTTATCTTTTGTGAAGGCTTTGAGGGAATGGACTGTGTTCTTTGAAAAGAACTCTTTAAAAACTCTTAAAAGAACTCTTAAAAAACTCTTAAAAGAACTCTTTAAATATATCGATCAGAGAATATAAAATTAAAGAGGAGCATGTCACCCAGCCCTGCCATTCAACAACTCATTGCCTTACTTACCTGTACCTCAGCTTCATTTCCCCATCTTCTTATTTCCTTAATATCCCAAAATCCGTTAATAGTTTGAATTAATTGAGTGACTATGCCTTCATAGCCTGGAGGGCATAAAATTTCAAACATTCCCCACCCAAGTGAAGAAATAGCTACTCCTCATTCTGAAACTGTGACCCCTGATTCTAGATTCCTTAGACAAAGGAAACATCTACCCTAGGCTCACTTTACTGAGCCCTGTAATTTTCAATGAGATCATCTTTAATCCTAAATTCTAAATGATATAGGCCCTGTCTATTTAATCTCTTCGTGTGATAATCCAACACCCCAGGAACAAAACCAGTGAAGGTTTGATGCATTTTCTCTAATGGCAGGAATACTCTGGGTAAGAAGATCAAAGCAGTGTATAATCTCTCAAGTATGGCCTCATCAACTTTATACAGTATACTGCAGTAAATTATCTTTATACCTGTACATAAATCACCTTATCATTAAGGCCAACATACCATTTACCTGCTTAATTGTTACTGTACTAATAGTGACTTGTGTAAAAAGACACTAAAGTCCCTTTGAACATCAACATTTCCCAATCTGTCAGTATTTAAAATAATATTCTGCTTATCTGTTTAATATAAACTGGTTGATCTCACATAGTTCCATCTACCATTTATGTTGTTTTATATCTCCATGATAAAGCTCCTTTACATTTTCATCTCTGCTCATAATCTCACCAAATTTTGTTTAATCAGGAAAGTCAGTAATATGAAAGGGATTAAGGAAATAGGTCTTGATTACTTTTTTCCCTGGTAGGAGAATAGCACTGTTACAATAAGGATCAATGCTACCTTGAAGAAGAACATCCCCATCTTCTTTTCAATGGGTATGTTGCAGCCTGTAGGACTCAATAGTGAATTCTGCAATTTTAGATAATTTATCCTTTCTTCTGTAGTGAGAAAGGGCCATTTTTGCCTGTCATCTTTTTATTACTATATCTCTTTTGTATAATCAATACAGATTATAACAGTTAGATAAACCTATTGTTTTCTAACCTATCCCATTATTTCATCCTATCAGACAAATTCCTTTTTTCCATCCATCACCCACCCCTTCTACATTATTTACACTAATTCATTTCGCTCTTTCTCAGCTCCACTGAGGGGTCTTGGACATGAAACTTTAACTGAGGAGATTTGGTGTGTCACCAGACTCTCACAAATTTCTACCAATATAGTGTGGAGAGCATTCTAACATTGCATTTCTGTCTGGTATGGAAAAAGCTCCAGGAAGTTGGAAACTCAGCCAGCTCCATCTTGGGCACTAGCTTCCCCAACGTCGAAGACACCAAAAGGCAATGCCTCAAAAAGATGGCATCCATCATTACGGACCTGTCACCCAGGCCATGCTCTTGTCTCATTGCTGCCATCAAGGAGGTGGTACAGGGACCTGAAGACACCCACTCAATGTTTCAGGAACAGCTTCTTTTCCTCTCCCGTCAGATTTCTGAATGAATAATGAACCATTCACACTACTTCACTTTTTTTTTGCTCTCTTTTTCCACTATTTTTAATTTCTATATATATTTCTCATTGTAATTAATGTTTTTATTATTATATATGCAATGTACTGCTGCCACAAAATACCAAATTTCTCTCCATATGCCAGTGATATGAAATGTGATTGTGTACTTTTTCCACAAATGTTCTCTGACTTAGACTTTTTAAAGCATATTTTCTGTTTTTATTTCAGATTTCTAGCATCTACATTTTTTTGTAATTTTCTCTCATGATCTTCTCATTGTGAACTTGAGAAAGTATTGGGAGGCATTTCCATGGGAAGGTTTTATGTGTGGTTCTATTGTGAACATAAAATGTGTGCAACACGTAAAATTGGAAATTTTTAACAGGCTAAAACATTTGCCTTGCAAAAAACAAACTTAGCCAAAATTACTAAACACTCTGGAGGAAAAACATTGTCTGAAATATTGAAATATGATTACAAAATTTTAAAACAATATATAAACCTAACACTTTAAATGCTTTAATTTAACAAATTATAGGATGTCTAAAGACGAAAGAGTCAAAATGTTAAAATGTGCACAGGTAAGGAGGTATCAACATATATGATATTTCAAAGCTAAAACTATACAGAGTTGATCTATGGTGCCTGTCTGTTGTCAGCAGAATGTATCAATAAAATATTATTACCTTCTGTGTTTGAAAAAGATAGGGACAGAATAATTTAGAATTCTTAGAAATCATTTTTTCAGCCATGGTGGAAGTTCTTTTTCTACATCTTTTTAAATCTATTTCTCATGACAAGAGTTTCTTACCTGTTTGGCAAAAATGCTGATCTACTGTAACTTCCCCTGCCAAGGATTTGGAATTGTTACATTTTATTTTCCTTCTGTATACCTCCTTAGAATTTTCATGACATTAAATTGCCCTACTTAAATTCTAGAAATAAATCTGTTGAAATCAGTGTATATGTAGAAATATGTTTAAGATTGTGAGAATTCAGATGCAAAAATCAATAATGCAAAGGCAATTGCAATATTTTGTTTATTCATTTTAGTGATGTTGACAACATAAGAAACAGCAGCAACAGTAGATCTGTCGACACCAGCACTCGATGAAATCATGGCCTCAAAACTATGGGGACAGGTTCACTAAATATTTCAGCACCTTATACTACGATGACTTTCACCTCCCTACGCCATGATGACTTTAGACGATTCAGACTCAGTGATGGAATATCTATTTACCAGATAGGATGATGCACAAAATCGGAAAGGAATCCGCAAATGGAAGCACACTTGCTGCCCATGTACTTGATGGGCAAGGTTGCAGATTTTTGAGGTAGTAATGGAATAACTAAAGTTTTTTTTTAAAAAATGCAGAACATTTTGTAGATAGTATACACAGGTGTGCTGATGGGAGGCAGGAAATTAATGTTTAAGGTACATGGGTCAATCAAGTGGTGCTTTGTCCCAGATAATGTTGGGTCACTTGAGTATTGTTAAAGCTTTACTCAAGAAGACAAGTGGAGAGTGTTCCATCATGCTGCTAATATGTGCTTTGATGGGTGGTTGATGGTGGAAAGGCTTTGCATTTGTCAGGAAATGAATCACTCTCCACAGAATCGAACTTGGGTGGCTAGACCATTCAAGCTTTTTGAAAAAGGTGACCAACCATCCCCAATCACACATAGTACCCCACAGCATATTAACAGTTCGGACCAGCTGATGATAACATAATTGGATTTTTAAGGGTGGTAATTAGATTCTCATTAGATCTGATCATTGCTTGTCATTTTGTGGTGTGACTGTTCCTTCACATTTACCAGCCCACGCCTGCAAGCAGGCATAGATCATAAACACAAGAGATTCTGCAGATGCAGCAAAGCTGGAGTAACACACACAAAATGCTAGAGGAGCTCAGCAGGTCAGGCAGGATCCTTGGAGAGGAATAAACGGTCGACGGTTCAAGCTGAGACCCTTTATCAGGAATTCATTTGCTGAAGGTTTGTGAATGGAAATGATCATCATGCAGTCAAATTGTAGATGTTCCAATCAGGTGGAAATGAAAAGATATTTGAAATGCATCAAGATGAAAGCTGACCACATGAAAAAAATTCTTACATTATTAGAATCCAGTGTTAGGTTTCCTTCAGGGACAACTTGAATATTACTGAAAATAAAGGTTAAAGATGCTTAGTTCTACACAGAGTTCATTTGGTCACATTCAAATGGTCTGCAAACTTTGCCTTCTAATTCAGGTTCCCTGGAAATCCAACAATATCACCCATTACACATCATTTCTCCAAAGAGTAGTTACAAGCTTTATAACTAATATCTGTATTTAAATGAGTATTTTGCAACAGACAGACTTATCTGATCGTAAACTCAGATCCTTTTCCTCTTTTGTACTTGTGCATGGATTGATCTTTCTGGATGATATGCAAATAAAAGTTTTTCACTGTATCGCAATACAGGTAACAATAACAAACCAATTACCAAATTACTTCTGACGATGTTAAAAGAATGATACAACTATAAATTGCTGCTTAATTTTATAGGAAAGCAAGGATAAGACCATATTAAGTTACTTCCTTTCTTGTGGTTTGGCAGTAAGTGAAATAAGTAGAAAGAGAAATATCAGATTGTTAAGAATTTGAGACCAGAAGATGTTTGGAAAGCAGAGCAGCTAATATATATTGAGAAGATAAATCATATTTTGCTAAGGCCCTACATTAAAACCAAATGCAGAGGTTCTGTTGCACTGATTATTTCACATACCTTTAAACTTTGTGGTTCCAAGTGGAAGATTGTTCATATTTTCAGAAAACCATTAACTTGGATAATTGTTCAACTGCTTTTAATTTGGAATGCAGCATTGAGTAGGAACCAAAGTGATAGTCAGTTTTATTTTCTTGAGTATTAGATTAATTGAAAATTTTTGTAGTTTAACTGTAAAAGTGCTCAGTTCACAAATCAACTTTTGTACATCTACTCCCAGATTCAGTAACAACCTAGATACTATACATTGAAAGCATTGTAAATTTTAAATATCTTGCTTTTCCAGAAGATTGTTAGTTTGACTCTAAAATACCACTCAATAAGCTAAGATCAACATTTTAATGTTGAACCACCCAGAAAACACTTTACACCTTCCGTGATTGCTTTCACCAATGCTGAAAACTAGAGACAATAGACAGTAGGTGCAGGAGTAGGCCATTCGGCCCTTCTAGCCAGCACTGCCATTCACTGTGATCATGGCTGATCATACACAATCAGTACCCCGTTCCTGCCCTCTCCCCATATCCCTTGACCCCACTATCTACAAGAGCTCTATCTAACTCTCTCTTGAATGCATCCAGAGACTTGGCCTCCACTGCCTTCTGGGGCACAGCATTCCACATATCCACCACTCTCTGGGTGAAAAAGTTTTTCTGCATCTCTGTTCTAAATGGCCTAACCCTTATTCTTAAACTGTGGCTTCTAGTTCTGGACTCACCTATCAGCGGGAACATGCTTCCTGCCTCCAGTGTGTCCAATCCCTTAATAATCTTATGTTTCAATCAGACCCCCTCTCTTCCTTCTAAATTCCAGTGTATACAAGCCCAGTCGCTCCAATCTGTCAACATATGACAGTCCCGCCATTCCGGGAATTAACCTTGTGAACCTGCGCTGCACTCCCTCAATAGCAAGAATGTCCTTCCTCAAATTTTGAGACCAAAACTGCACACAATACTCCAGGTGGGGTCTCACCAGGGCCTTGTACAGCTGCAGAAGGACCTCTTTACTCCTATTCTCAATTCCTCTTGTTATAAAAGCCAGCATGACATTAGCTTTCTTTACTGCCTGCTGTACCTGCATGCTTGCTTTCATTGACTGATGTACAAGAACACCTCGATCTCGTTGTACTTCCTCTTTTCCTAACTTGATCCCATTTACATAGTAATCTGCCTTCCCGTTCTTACCACCAAAGTGGATAACCTCACATTTATCCACATTAAACTGCATCTTCCACACATCTGCCCACTCACCCAACCTGTCCAAGTCACCCTGCATTCTCATAACATCCTCCTGACATTTCACACTGCCACCCAGCTTTGCGTCATCAGCAAATTTGCTATGTTACCTTTAATCCCTTCATCTAAATCATTAATGTATATTGTAAACAGCTGCGGTCCCAGCACCGAACCTTGCGGTACCCCACTGGTCGCAGCCTGCTATTCCGAAAGGGACCCTTTAATCGCTACTCTTTGTTTCCTGTCAGCCAACCAATTTTCAATCCATGTCAGTATTCTGCCCCCCATACCATGTGCTCTAATTTTGCCCACTCATCTCCTATGTGGGACTTTATCAAAAGCTTTCTGGAAGTCCAGAAAGTTATGTTTTCATTTTTTTGTGCAAGTTGTTTCAACTTTTGAAAAGATTCAAGGTGTTTTCTCTCTCAGCTCCACTTGGGAGATCCTTGCATAGTAATAATCCATTATTCCAAATATTCCATTAAACTTTTATTGGACATTATTCTCCCTCATTGAAGTTAGGTGGCAGCTACTATTGAATAGGAGGTACGGAAGCCCGAAGTCCCACACCACCGGGTTCAAGAACAGCAACTTACCTTTACTATTCAGTTCTCAAACAAACCAGCAAAACCTAAATTAGTACATTTCAGTGACACTATGGCACTTTGACCATATTGCAGAAAAATAGACTTTTTGTTCTAATTTTACTTTCATGTAAAAATTCTGTATAACTTATGCTTAATTTGTTCTTTTTGTGAATGCAGCTCACATGATGTATCTTCCTGTGATGTGGCTGCAGGTATGTTTTCCAGTGTATACATACCAAGATAGAGTGAAAAGCATTTCTTTGCATGCCTTTCACACCTTGCTATACTTGCATACAGTGAGGTAGTGAAAATCAAAACATAGTTGCTATAGCTACAGAAAAACTGCAGTGTAGCTAAAGTAGATTGGGAGATCAGGAGTTCATCCTTTAGTATAAGAGCGGTCCATTCATGAGTCTATAATATAGATGCTGTCCTTGAGTCAAGTAGTATGTGCCTTTGAGCTTTTGTATCGCCAACCTGACTGGAGAGGGGAAAACAGAGACTGGGAAAAGCTCTTGATTATACTCACTGCTTTCCTGAGGCAGCAGGAAGTGCGGTTAGGACCAGTGTTGCAACAAAAGGCATGTGCCAAAAAATAATTTCAAAGACCTTCCAAGAAGTGTCAGGGCCAAAGCAGAATGAGTCATTTTTTTCACAATTTAGTAACATGGTATAGTCATTCAGACAGACATACTTTATTGATCCCGAGGGAAATTGGGTTTTGTTACAGTTGCACCAACAATAGTGTAGAAATATAGCAATATAAAACCATAAATAATTAAATAATAATAAGCTAATTATGCCAAGTGGAAATAAGTCCAGGATCAGCCTATTGGCTCAGGGTGTCTGACACTCCGAGGGTGGAGTTGTAAAGTTTGATGGCCACAGGCAGGAATGATTTCCTATGATGCTCAGTGTTGCATCTCGGTGGAATGAGTCTCTGGCTGAAAGTACTCCTGTGCCTAACCAGTACATTATGGAGTGGATGGGAGGCATTGTCCAAGATGGCATACAAATTGGACAGCATCCTCTTTTCAGACACCACCGTCAGAGAGTCCAGTTCCACCCCCACAACATCACTGGCCTTATGAATTAGTTTGTTGATTATGTTGGTGTCTGCTACCCTCAGCCTGCTGCCCCAGCACACAACAGCAAACATGATAGCACTGGCCACCACAGACTCATAGAACATCCTCAGCATCGCTGGCAGATGTTAAAAGACCTCAGTCTCCTCAGGAAATAGAGACAGCTCTGACCCTTCTTGTAGACAGCCTCAGTGTTCTTTGACCAGTCCAGTTTATTGTCAATTCGTATCCCCAGATATTTGGAATCCTCCACCATGTCCACATTCAAGACTCAAGACTGTCATTCTTCAGAACACAAGTGTAAAGGAGAATGTTACTCAGGATTCAATACAACATAAAAACACACATAATAATTATAAAAAAGCACAAAAACAAATAAAATTAAACATAAATACATACAATCAGCTTATATACATTGACTGACGGTATGTACATGAAGTGATGTTAGGTACAGGTAAATCTGTACATAAGGAGACACTGACATGAAATGATAAAATAGTGTTTGGGGGGTGGGTTAGTGCATGGAGGTGTAGATCAGCCTTATTGCTCAGGGAAAGTAACCGTTTTTGAGGCTGGTGGTCCTGGCATGGATACTTCATAGCCTCCTCCCTGATGGAACTGGGACAATCAGTCCCTGAGTAGGGAGGGTGGGATCCTTCACGATTTTTTGGCATCTTTCTGCACATATGCCCTTGATAGTAGGTAGGTGGTGTCTGTGATACGTCGGGCAGTTTTGACCACCCTTTACACAGCCCTCTTGTCCGCCATAGCGCAGTTTCCGTACCACAGTGACACAGCACGTTAGGATGATCTCAACTACACATCTGTAGAAAATCATGGGTCCAGCTCGAATCAGCCTTTTCTGAAAGTAGAGGCATTGGTGAGCTTTCTTGACTGTGAGGTATGTGTTCTTGGATCGTGAGAGGTTGTGTGACATGTGCTCTCCCATGTGTTTGAAAATGCTTGCAATGCTGTGCTGCTTATGTGAAGAGGATGTGAGTGGTGTGAGTTTTCATGAAGTTGATAACCATCTCCTTTGTAGAGGTTACTGGCTTAGCAACTAGGGTTCTGACTGTTAGATTCAATCTCCCTATGGTAGCTGGGAAGTTTACACTCAAGTAATTAATTCTGGAGTAAACTAGCCTAAATATGAAGTTTCCAGATTGTTGTAAAAATCCAACATTAATATTCTTCTGGGATGAACTGTTATTCAGTCTCGCCTTTATGTGACTTCAAACCATCAGCATGGTTAACTTTATCTGCATCCTTTGTTTGGGGACTATTAGGGATGAAAAAAACCAAAGATGTTCACATCTCATAAATCAGTAACAGAAGAAATACAACACATAGTACTACATTCTCACAACCAGTTGTTGAAACAATGTCACACACAAAATACTGGTAGAACACAGCAGGCTAGGCAGCATCTATAGGGAGAAGCGATGTCCCTATAGATGCTGCCTAGCCTGCTGTGTTCTACCAGCATTTTGTATGTGATGTTGTTTGAATTTCCAGCATCTGCAGATTTCCTTGTGTTTGCTGTTGAAACAATGTCATACTTTAAACCATTTTAATAAAGGATTTTGGATATTTTAGGATACCCTTTAAATTAAAGAGGGTTCACGCACATTGAAAATTCCCTTACAAACATCTGCTACAGCCATTGACAGAGAAGTGTCTAAAATTTAGATTTTGCAGTCAACAATAAAATATCAATTCTCTCTGCTGACCTCAAAGTAGTGCTCTCAGACAAAAGGAGAATTCCATGTTTATGGAAATTTAGTAGCTGTCACATGTCATTACTACAGGATCGCAGGCATTATAACCAATATTGATGTCTCTCAAGTGAGTAAGCAGACTATGACATAAGATTTCCAAGGAGGAAATGAAGTACACCTTTATGTAAACACTTTAAATATTTTACAAATCAGAAATAATAAAACATACATGAGATGAAAAGAGCTAAAATATCAAACCTATCAAAACATTTAATTTAATTCAATTGAAATAGTTGTCAGAGGATTACCACTGATTACCACAATATTTATTTTTAGGGCCAGAGAATATAAAAGGGGCAATTATGTATGAGTTCATTATTTAAAGCTGGCTCACACTTCATACATCAAAGTTTAATAAGCACAGAGTGTTTTCCAGTGAGCAAAAATCACAACTAGCTTTTTTTGTACCATTATTGATTTTCATTGCTGCACTGCACAGAATTGAAAAAAAAAACAGCAGCGCGCACACACACACAAAGTGCGTGAGGAACTCAGCAAGCCGGGCAGCATCTGTGGAGGGGAATAAACAGTATTGCTCAAGAATTCTGTAGAATCTCTTCTGTTTTAAGAACTGAAAATCAAAGAGATTTGTGGAGGGATAGGGAGTCATTGACAGTAACTTCCACATTTCGATGTTTGCATGTCTGTATTTCAAAAACTGCTATCAGTTTCATTATGTAAAGACGGTAAAAAGTAGCCGTTTCAGTATAATTAGAATTGGACAATCAGCCAGTAAATTAATAACCTAGATCTTGGCAATACCTTTCACGATCACTAGGGGCTGGAAAATAAAAATCTTTAGGCATTAAAGCCATGGTATGTTTGTGGTGAAAAAAATCACACGTGTAAACATAACGTAAACGTAACGTTATGTAAAGTGAATGGAGGATTTATTTTGTGCATTTACAAGCTTTTTTTTTACATAAAGTACATTTTTGTACGATAAGTGTAAAACAACAGAATCTGCCGTCTGCCTTCCTGGTGTCAAAGTTTCGGATATTAGCCAATATTGAACACCTGCTAACCTGAACATAAAGAGAAAGAATATTCTTTTTGAAAATACTTACAAATGAATTGAATAGGTTTTATTTTCGAGAAATTATACATATTAAAAGGAAAAGATGATTCGTGCAATAATTATGCATTCTCTCCTTTACAGGGTCACTGTTCAGCTTCATACGTCACACAATTCCCTTCAAAATTGTTCTTCAATATTGACAGGATGAAATTCAACTGGTGATTTCTAAGTTTAGACCATAAATTCTACTTTTGTGAAGTCATGCTGAGCAATAAAAGTAAGATTTCAAAAGACTTTTACCAGAAATATTTGACTTTCCCCTTCCTGAACTTCTCTTAAGATCCCTTAAGAAAACCCAACAGGATTGTTCCATTGGTACATTTCTACCATTGCCACATCTCGGTTTGCACCATAGTCAACACTAATACCTGTATTTGTATGAATTTCATGTGCATTAATTTCCCTAAGAAAGTATTTCTATGGAGTAAAGAACGTTTGTTACACATACCTAGAAAGGGTAGAAACCAGAAGATCTTGACCTGCGAACAGACCGCGGAACCACGGAGACGCTCGGTGTTGCTCGGACGGCGTGTGGAGGCGGACACGGAAGCTGGTCGGACAGCCATGCGCATTGCCCCTCGCCGCAGGCCCCGGTGAGTGTCTCCAGCATTGTGTCCTCTGCCGGGCGGGTTGAGCGCCCTTGGCCGCCCAGCACACAGTCAGGTTGGGTGAGTACTTGTCCGAGTGAGCCGGCTGATATCGGCGTGGCCATTTCTTCCCAGTCGGACCGGACCGGGCGATTAGGCTGCAGGAAGTCCCAGCTTCAGCTGATTTAACCTTGGTGGGTGGAAAACAAGGCCGCCGAGTTTGAATTCGGTTTATATTATTTCTTGGTGCCACTGTATCCAAGCAGGGACGGGTCGCGGTTTGTCCAGAAGTATGTGAAACCCAGAAGGGCAGTTAGATGAAAATGACCCTGAAAGTTCATTCAAAACCTTTGATGCTTTTGAGTACTTGCGGTGACCCTCGCGCGTGCATTTTCAAGGGTTAACATTGTACTGAAAAAATGGTAATTGTTTCTCAAACATGACGCTCCTCGTTCAGCAGGTTTGTGTTACTGCATTTTCCCGGTGACGTAATATCTATCTATAAAACCACGGGGATACGTTTTCTAAGCTGGACTAAAACAGTTTCGGTATTCTGTTTGGTGTTAGATTGACTGCCGCAGAATCGACTAGAGTACGTAATCGTTTTTATATTAATGTTTAATTTGGTTCTATAGCAGCCAATACAAAAGAATAATTGAAAGCTAAAAAACTGCAGATGTTGGAAATTGAAACTGAAACGTAACAACATACAGGAAGTACTTAAGCATAATGTGTGGAAGGACTCCATCTATTTTATTTCCTCCATTTATATGGTGTCAGCTCTGACAACATCACCTTCCATTCTTCCTGTGTGTCTTGGTTTATTCTCAGCTGTGTTTACTCTTGTTCGCTGCTCTCTATTCAAGGAAGAATTTCCCCTATCCTTCCATCCCCCAAGTGAATAGAACATCTTCTGTAATTTCCGATGTCTGCTATGTGATGTTACTTATGATAGCACAAACCCCTCTTCCCAGAGATTAGTCTAGTTAATCTTCCTCTAATGCTAGTATATCCTTTCTTTAGGAAACTAAAACACTGCACAATGCTTAATTTACCAGGACAATTTACAATTGTAACAATACTTCCTCACTTCTGACAATTAAGATTCCTCTATTCTTCCATCTTCTCATGCACGGAGATGCAGCCACCTGCCTTTTGGCCTTCTCACCTCCCCCGTTTTGAACTCTAAACACTCTTTTCAGCTGAAGCAATGGTTTACTTGTTATATGTCCAATTTAGCAGATGTTCTTAATTAACCAGGATTGCATTCCTGGGAAATATTCCCTTTAGCAAAAATTTGCAAATTGTAAAGCTGTAACCCATTAGTTTCTAAGATAAAAACTCTGGTTACATTCCAGAGCTCCAGAATTTAGATCAAAAAGAGCTAAACCCTTAAAATACATTAATGCAAGTAGCTAAAAGCATAAAGAATCATTCGTCATAAACTAACATAAAACATTCTGAGTGTGTCTTTTCAGATTACTCAACCACTGAATCCCTGCATGTGTTTACATGGTCTTCACTGAAGATTTATGGAAATAGTTCTTACTGTGTGAGAATCTAGAACTAGAGGTTACTCTTTAAAAGCAAGGTGTCTTCCATTTAAGTCAGAATGAAGTGTGACTTCTGATCTTGGGGTTCTGAATCTCTGGAATGAAAGCAAAATAATCTTCCAGGTTGATCCTTGATTAGCAAGGGAGGAAAGGTTATTCTGTGGAGTTTACCTCAATCCTAATTCACATGAAGGTGAAAGTAATTGCTTTGATGCAGATGTTGTAGCCGGCCGGAGGTGCTGTGGCATCTACACCGGACCTGAGGCAAGAAGTCATGGGTTCGAATCTGGCTGGCTCCTTGCACACTTTTTATCTGTGCTGGGTTGTGCTTTAATCTAGCAACTTGGCCTCATAAAAAAAAATAGACAAATGTTAATAAAAATGGCAAGGTTGCCACCCAATGTGCCACAAAGTATGGAAAGGAACAACAGTTCAGGGTTGGTAGGAGGCAAAGCTTTTGCTGCAGTTGGCCATGAATCTGAATTTGATAGAGTTTATGACATTGATGTCAAGTCTTCGTCTAGTTTCTTGTTCTTACAGTGTGATAAACAAGATTTAAAGGTTTCAATTGGTACTTGGACAGCTTTCTTCTTTTTCTCCTAAAAAAGCTTCTTATAGCAAAAAGTGACATTTTCTATCATTTCAGGTCATATCTATTGTTGTGTAGCCTTTGAAGTTGTTGTCTTTGAAAACAGCAATTGCTTTCCTGGTGGAGGAGATAAAGGTTCCAAAACCCTTTTGGTAGTCATGGTCTCCTGCTACTGGCTTCTTGTTTCTCTTCACATTTTTCTGTTCACCGTGAGATTTTGCAACTCTTCCATGCCTTCCTCCTCTACTTAGATAAACTCCACCTCATTTGCCAACTTAACAATGTCTTTGCAGATTTTTTTAGGCTCAGAATCCCATAAGCTTGTATGTGCATTCTAGCTATAATTTCTTCCATATGCAGTATATTGTTAGCTGGGTTTCCAGATCCCAAGAGGCAGTGATATTTTCTGTGGCCATATTGATAGTATATCTGTTTCAGATTTATGAATGGTGGGATTGTCCATCCTGGTCCAACCACGAGGATACTATGGCAAGCGGTTGTTAGATTCTCGATTAGTCTGGCACGAAGCAATCCAGGGAGAAGGCAGGAGATTGGGGGTTGAGAGGTAATATGGTTCAGCCTTAACAAAATGGCAGAACAGACTCGATGGGCCAAATGGCCAAATTCTGCTCCTATATCTTGTGGTCTTAATGCCCCTACTTCCTCGGGAAGCTAAAGAAAATCGGCATGTCCTCGTTGACCCTCATTGATTTTTATTGACACGTGATAGAAGGCATCCTATCCGGAGACTTCATAGCTTGGTATGCCCAATACGACAAGAACCCTTGGTACATTTGACATTAATATATCATTTTACCAACTGACAGCATAAAGCCTTACAGCGCTATTGATAGGGGTTTGATTCCTACCACTGTCCATAAGAACTTTGTCTCTTCCCCTGTGACCGTGTGGGGTTTCTCTGGGTGATCTGGTTTCCTCCCACATTCCAAAGATATACTGGTTAAGATTGGTAAGTTGTGGGCAATGTTATGTTGGTGCCAGAAATGTGGGGACTCTTGCAGGTTGCTCCAGCACATGCTCAGTCTGGGTTAGTCACTGATGCAGACAGCACATTACACTGTATGTTTCAATGTACATGTGAAGACTAAAGTTAAACTTAAATTTTGATCTTTAATCAATTTTGCTTTTTCTCAGATCATCATCAAACTCGTACCATTGATTCAGGACTTCCAGCAGCATCTTAACCCTTTTTCCATTCTCTCCATAATAATAATTCTGCTGTTTGTTGCCCTCTTGAATAACATTTTGGCACTAACTTTTACTTTGTGTTGTTAAAGATTGCTTGTACAGTCAACACTGCAATATTAAGAAAAGTATGGTACTAACACTTCAAATTTGTGATAATTTCTTAAAGGAAATACATCATCCAGAACAAAAGGATGCCAGGGTAGCATAGTGGTAAGCTATTACAGTTCGGGCGTTCTGAGTCCAATACCAGTGCCATTCTGTAAGGAGTCTGTATGACCTTCCTGTGGAATGCGTGTGTTTTCCCTGGGTGCTCCAGTTAACTCCCACGGTCCAAAGATGTACTGGGCAGGTTAATTGGTCATTGTAAATTGTTCCATATTAGGTTGGGGTTAATGGGGTTTGGGGTTTGTTGGGGCAGCATTACTCAAAGGATCGGAAGGGCCTACACTGCGTCACATTGCTAAATAAATAAATAAATATTTTTTTGGGAAAGCGCTGTGCAGGATGCACGGTATAAATTATGATGGACCCTGATACCAGTAAAGCGCTGTGACATTAGTGATCTTGATGAGGGCAAAATGGTGTGAGAGAAAATGTGTCTATCTTGGATGGAAGTTGGCACTCCGTTGTAGCAAAAATAAAGCCCTGTAGGTCAAGGGTGTGTAACCTTAGAGGTAAAATTTGAAATGCAAAAGCTTTAAATTAATGAATACATGGATACAGCTTTTAGTCCTCCTGTATATTGGGAAAAACGAGAACACAGAATGAATAATTGCTTGCAGAATATATGTATTTGTGTGTAAGTGTGATTCTGAATTCTCAAAACTTGAATTTTGTATCGCAGTTCTACCCTGAACTCTGTCTTCATCTTCCAATACTGTTACTTTACTCAAGATGAGCCCAGTGAACACAGCTCCTTGACTTTTAGTTAGATCTATTACAATCTTCTGGGCTTGACAATTATTTCACTAACCAGCTATTCCAGTCTTGTCTGACAGTTCTGCATTCAGTTTTCTTTCTGATACACAGGCACCATCTCAAGTTCAGGTCAAGATGACCCCTGTGTACAATGCTCCTTCAGTTAACATCTTCTGAATGGATCATGGAACCATATTTCACTTTTTATTGTCATTAATCTTTGTTTATCATCTTGGATGTGATTCTGGAACTCTTGGCGCCTGTGATTTGTTGTTTGGAGATGGTTCAGGTGTTCTAGGGCTCTGCAGTCTCTGAGAGGATTCCAGGACGTAAAGTGCATAAACCTCTTGATGGGAAGACTGCGGGACAGCATGTGAGCCAGTGTTCGACTCTATTTCATTAATTAAGGCTTCCATTGTTCACCGAGTAAAGCAACAAGGGAGATGGAAACATCAAAGTGAATGCAGAAGTTTGGAAATCCTTTGGGTGCTTCAGCACTCTGCAGTCTTCGAGAAGATTCTGGGTGACAGAGGCAGCGTATGCGAGCCTCATAGTGGTCAGGCTTCAGGATAGGGCACAAGCCGATGTTTGACCTATTTCACTGATTAAAGTGTTGAGAGAGATTGAAGCATCGAGGCAAGTGCGGAGGGGGAGCACCGGCTGCCTGCCTTCTGATTGCTCTGCTACAGAGAAAGGAGAGTCTGCTGCTGTGCCAGAGAGTATTGTCCAGGTTTTCTTTGTTTTCGATGTGGACTTGGACTACAGATATTTTTCAGCCTTATAGTTTTTTTATATTCGGTGTTTTTCACTCGATCTTTCTTATTTTTTTGCGCAGGGTTGGTGATGTGCCGGTTCTGTTTTCTTTGTTTTATTTGTGGGGTGGGGAGATTTGGGGGTTGATGTACCTGTTCCAGTTTTGTTCATTTTTTTTTTTGTTTTGGGGGGGGGGGGTGTTGTTGATCGTGCTGTCTTTTCTTTCTTGGTTTCTTGGCTATCTGGAGAAGAAGAATTTCAGAGTTGTATGCTTTGATAATAAATGAACCATTGAACCTTCTGTAATTACACTCTCCCCCCCCCCCAACACCTTTTGGTGTTCACCGCTCTTCAGCCTCTTTCAGTCAATGTTAGCCATTGCTTTTCTCTTTGAATCACGTTTGCCCTCCTCCTTTTCACAGACATTTTCTATTGTTTTCTTTGCCCCTTTTACTTTTCATTATAGTATAAATCTTTCTCTCCAAGTTGTTTGCTTTTTGGATATAAAAGTTATAGATCCAAAATGTGAACTCTGTTCCTGTCTTCACAGATGCTGCATGACTTACTTTGTATTTTCAACTTTTCCTGTTTTTTAATGAAAGTGTAATCCCTTAATTTCTAGTAGACCATCTACAAAGTGAGATAGACCAGATGTAGGGAAAACAATTGGTCTGCCCTTTCTATCCTTTGTAAATTTAGCAGACGAGATCACGTCAAATTAGGTGAGGGTAGCCAGCGGTCCTTCTACCCCGGTGTGATATGCCTGTCCTAGCATGCAAAGGCAGTTCCAGGGGACTGGGCGGAGAAGACCAACAGCAAGATCCAACGGCCAGAGGGTAGTTCTGCAACGCTTTGTGGAAAGTGAAGGCCATGACAAGGCACAGAAAAGGTCACTGCAACCAAGGAAGACCTCCAGTGCAATAGCTTCTCCACTTTAAAAACTCTCTCCTGCACAGGTCCTTTTGTGCAGTGCAATTGTCATCATTGGATAACACACTCACACTCACACTCACACTCACACTCACACTCACACTCACACTCACACTCACACTCACACTCACACTCACACTCACACACACACACACACACACACACACACACACACACACACACACTCCCCCCACTCACAAAATCCTCATTTCTCTTTTTGTCGCAATATGAGGACATATTTCTGCCAACTCTTTTTAGTTACATGGAAACAAAATTTTCAATTTTGTTTCATAAGTAGTTCTTAGTTGCCACCAGCTTACAAGAAATGGATGCAGGATTAATTTATAGGGTCCATCAATTGAATAATGTGCAATTATTGAAAGAAAATTATCTCTCAGTATCTGTACATTTGATTCAGTACCTCAGGTGCCTCCTGATCTTAAACTTGGTCGCAGTGCTTTGCAATCTTGAGCTTAAACTTATTCAGACAGACAGACATACTTTATTGATCCCGAGGGAAATTGGGTAATTCGAATTTTGAGTATCAGGCCTTTGAGGTATTAAAAAAAGCTATCTGAAATATTTGTGACTATTTGCATAAAGAAATCTCTATTTGTCCCAGTCCTTAGTCCATAACATCTTCTCTTTCTAGTCTCTCGATCACAAAAGAAGTAATCTCAGTCAGCTATTTTTTAAAGGGGATCTATTACTTTGAAATTCCATGAAATATAGCCTATTCTCCTTTTTCTTTAAGACATCCAGGAATCAATCTGGTGAACTTATGTTCCATTGTCTTTAATGTGCATATTCATTTTTGAAAACTGAGACTATAAGCAGAACACTTGAAGTCTTGCCAAGCCCTATATAATCTGAACAAACTTTTTCTTGTAATCAAATCTCTTGCAATAAAGACTGACATACCAATTCTTTTCAAATATTTGTTGACCCTGTTGATTGGGTTGCTGCATCCCACAGACCACCAGATATGTCCCTGCACCGAAAGTTGTTGGTTTCTCTATCTTTGGAATGCATGTGGCACTCCTGCACGTTATGCCCAAAGTTTTGAACATTTTAAAGATTTTTTTTATATATAAAAAAATACAAAAATGGTGGAGTAAGGAATAGCAAATAAGGTATTGAAAGGTTATTGGGGGACAAAAATAAGCTGAAAAGTTGAGTGTGGTGGTGACTGAATTTAATCCAGACATGTGAGGTAATGGATCTTGGGACAGATACTAGCAGGACATGGCAAGGACCTCAGAAGTGTTGATGTATCGAGGGATCTGAGGGTGCAAGTTGATTACATGTTGAATATGGTAATACAGGTGTATTGGATAATAAACAAGGCATTCAGCAAACTTGCCTTCATAGGCTAAGGCATTGAGTATCAGTTGTGATAACACATTGCAGCTGTATAAAACTTTGACTGGGATGGACATGGATTATTGTGCTCTTGTTACCACACTACAGCTAGGACATGGTAGCATTGGAAAAAATATAGAAGAGAGTCACCAGAATGTCCCTGTTATGGAGGGTTTTACTTCTAAGGAGAGATTGAAGAAACTGGGTTTATTTCCACTGGAATCCTGAAAGCTGGGCCGTAACCTTGCAAATGTTTATAAGATTATGGGCCACAGGTAAGGTAGGTAGTGTTCTTCCTTGGGTACAGGAGTCTAAAAGGTTTAAGGTGAGGGAGATTTAAATTAAAGGAGACCAGGGCAAGATTTTCACATGGAGTGTGTTGCTTATGTGCATGAGCTACCAGAGGAAGTGATAGAGGCAGTTCGAATTACAATGTTTAAACACATTTGAACAGGTGAGAATGTGGAGAGGGTGAGGGGTACGTGTAGTGGGGGGATGAAGGGTAAGTGTAGCAAAGTATGTGTACAGGACTGGGGACAGAGTATGTGATTGGGGAAGTGTAGGAGGACAGGGTCAGGTAACTAAATTAGAGAAACAGACAGATATGGCAACCACAAAGAAAGGGAACCTTGCTTACTGCAAGACAATGTGTCTAGCGAAGTATCTGAGCTATATACCTATTTCAAGTGTTTTGCTTGCGTCTGTACCTATTCCAAGTATTTTGCTTGGGTCTATACTTATTTCGAGTATTTAGCGTGCTTAGCTATGCAATAGCTGATCAGTCGATGAATTTGAATCGGTAACCATATTCGTGAATGTAGTGCCCTGCTTTTGGGTATAAGTATGACCACTGTAAACCGACAGATTCAGAGTTGGCTACCGTACGCCAAGGTGCGTGTGGCTGCAAACTCTCCACTGAATAAAAACCGTTTCAGAGGTTAATTTATGTCTCTGATGTTTTTTCCTCAACTGAGCAGGTTAACACAGGTACACAATAATATTACCTTTTTATTCATCTTTTTCCACGATTTAATTTTGTAACTTATTAATTTGTATGTATTGCAGCCACATGTGTTAGTGATAATAAACCACATTGTGAGAAGAGAGGTTCAGCCATAATGTGAGCAGATCAAACTTGTGTGGACGGGGATCATGGTTGGCACAGATGAGTGGGGTGAAGAGCCAGTTTCGATGACTCTAGTAGCTGGAAAATAGACTCTTCTCCTTGTACATTTTCTTAACCCCTCTCTGTCATTTGTCTTGCAGCAAAAATGGTCTTGAAAGAAATCCCAACTGAATCTTTGGCCCGTCCTTTATCACGGAATGAAATAGTTGGTTTAATTTTTCGCCTAACAATATTTGGTGCAGTAACCTACTACACTATCAAATGGATGGTAGATGCGATTGATCCTACGAGGAAACAGAAAGTGGAAGCACAGAAACAGGTTGGTTTATGTTTTATTAATGTATGATACACAGACCAAGCTAAGCATCAGCATAGATGAGGTAGGCCAAAAGAATCCTTTAATGTGCTGTGAGATTCTACAAAATTGGTCTTACTCAAATGTTATAGCCTTTTACTCATTTTTACAGTATGAAGGGTGTGTTTTTGTCAGCTATGAGATATTTAAAATTTTAATGTACTATAGTGGGATGAATTGAATCCTCATCAGTTGAAATATTTGTGCCATTTGTAAATTGCCCTTGATGTGTAAAGGCAGACAATAGACAATAGGTGCAGGAGTAGGCTGTTCGGCCCTTCGAGCTAGCACCGCCATTCACTGTGATCATGGCTGATCATCCACAGTCAGTACCCCGTTCCTGCCCTCTCCCCATATCCTTCGACTCCACCATCTTTAAGAGCTCTATCTAACTCTTTCTTGAAAGCATCCGGAGAATTGGCCTCCCCTGCCTTTTGAGGCAGAGCATTCCACAGATCCACAGCTCTGTGGTGGATCTCTGTAGCAGTGGTGAATGTGTTTTGTACATTAAAATCAGCAGCACAAATGAGAGAATTTGCATGACGGCCGTTTAATGACTAGAAATTGGCTTGATAAATTGGTTGAGAAATATAGGTGAAGCTAAAATCACAGTGTCACAGGTATTTGTCCCACACAGGATATTTTCAAATACAAATAATCTTAAAATCTTATTGGTAGAAATTTAAAACAAATTCTCTTGAGGATTTAAGGTATGGAAAGGCTTGTAGAGAACTACTGGGCAAAAGATTGGAGATAAGACCAGGATTTTAAATTGCTAAGAAGGGATTACTATCAGAATGCAATTTGTTTATTATATTTAATATGATTAATTTCAAAGTAGATATCAAGAATACTAATTCTTACACAATTTTTCAAAAATAAGATGGATCACAACAGTCAATCGATTACATAAATATTGTGTTTAACAGCCATCAATATCATTCACACAGGTGAATTTTGTTCTTGGGTACCAGGCTTACAGTCTTTTCCAGGCAGAAGCATTTTGATTTTCTGTAAAAAGAATCGTCATTTATCCTAAATTTATGCTTCGTAACTCTGAACTACCTTATCACATTTAAAGTATAATTTTAGGATTTTACATATTCTACGTTGGTACAGATTTCCTTTTGAGATATGCCCCTTCATAGTTTAAAGTATTGCATATCATTGTTGTGCTTAGTTTTAGTTTTCAGTATGCTGCTGCTGAGACCAAACTGGAGCATTGTGGCTTCAGCCTAACTTGGAGGTTTGAATTCAGTAAATTTGCTGAATGGTTTGACTAAATTTGTTTTATGACCCATCAGAGATTTCAAAATATAAAATTCAATGCTTAATATTTTGTTGTAGTGTTTATAGGCAGCTGGCATTGTCAGAAATTTACGGTGTGCTAGTCTGGACCTTAGTTAACTAATAGAAATACTTGATTCCCTCTCTAAGAGCCATTTAAAACATGCTTTGTTTAATTATTTGGTAACTAATAACTCCTTACTTGGGTATGTGGTTAACATATTTTATATACACAGTTGCATTTCTATATACTTTTTTCTGGAGGAGGTTGTAGGCAATTGGTTCATCTTTCATTTAAAGAAATACATTTTAAGACTTTAAAAGAAATACTATGAGACTGAGGTCTGTCAGGTGCTAATCTTATCAAACATTTAAAAAAATATTATCCTTAATTACTGCCACAGATTGAGTCCATAACAGCTCACCAGTAACATTGAAGCACAAATAAGTATTGGTTTTAGAAGGGATGCTATGAAAGTTGGAATACTTTGTAACTTAGCACATTGGAACAGTATACAATGCCATGGCCTTCAATGCATACATGTTATTGAACAGACCAATGTATATTTAATGAGGCAGGCTTGTTCAGATAAATGCACCTCCGTTCATTTTATTGGCCCTGAGAATGCTGATGCTGTTCACATTACATCATTGTTCTGGTCTTTGTGTGCCTGCAAATTGCAGGACAGAAACATGGAATATGCTGCAGGTCAGATGATGTGCAAGGATCCATTTGATCTGTAATACCTCTGGGTTTAGTACTGAGGGCTGATCGACCACCAGGATATGTGCAACAGCCTTGCTTATTTGAATGGGTGGATGACATTAAAACAAAGTGAAACTAAGGATCTTGTTTTATTTTAAGATTAATAGTTTTAAGTTACATTACAAAATTGTAATAAAAAATCAATTAAATGTATTTCAGCCATTTCTAAATGCCAGGCGTGTTTAGAGGCATTGGAAAATACCCTCTAGCAATGCAAACCAGTGGGTGGGCCTCAGTTTGTGCCAAGTAAGGCCAAATCACTGCTTGTGAACTGTTCTTCCGTGTAGAGAGTGCACAGCAGCAACGTGCTGGGAAATTAGGGCAATGCAACAAGTGTTTTATGGGATCCCGTGGAAGATGAATGCAAGGCATTGGACTGTTTTTTAAAAAATATAAGTAAATATTTTAATTAAGTAAATATTTGTTATAATTCTTAATTTGCTTTTATTTATTGAGTGCCTAATAAGCACTTTTGAATTTTGAAATTAAAGCATTTTCTTTTGAATTGAAAATTCAGTTTTTATTTAATTATAGTTGAAATGTGAGAAGAAATACTCAGGTGCATTTGTGGCACTGTTGTTACCTCCCTCTTACAATTTAGATTAATTTTAATTGATTTCTCAGGCAGAGAGACTAATGAAGCAAATTGGTGTAAAAAATGTCAAGCTTTCAGAATATGAGATGAGTATTGCAGCCCACCTTGTTGACCCCCTGAGTATGCAGGTAAGGCATTTTTCAATTGCATCCTATCATCTTTTGTTCAGAGATGGTAATTGTTATATCAGCTGTGGACTTCTAATATAGGCAACCTGTCTATTTATTGTAAGTTGACAGTTAAACATTATTATTGTCTTCATTAGAGGATCAGGCCATCGTTTGCTTCATCAGGCCTGGTCAGCAGTGTGAGGACTTAGCACCTCTGCTGTATTCAAAGGAGAGTAATGATCCTTTACCCGTAACGGAGCTTGCCCTTAGAAATAGATGTTTTTTAATACCTTTTGATATTCTCGTAACTTGGATATTACATTTCATTTAACCAAATGGGTAATCTAAGACTATATGCTTCTAATAGAATCTTGGAACTAACCAATATAAGGTGCAAAAAAGCCACCTGAGATAATTAATCTCCATTAAATTCTTTTATCAATGCACATGGAAAGGGATAGTCACCTCTGAACAATTTATTTTGAGCTAGAATCTCACCCTTTTGGGACATGTGTGCGTGTGCGTGTGTGTGTGTTCTTTCTTTCTTTCTCTTCCTCTCTCCCACTAAAAATGGTCGTAATGTTCTTTTAACTGCTTGGTTGGTTCAAGCGCAAACACGAGGAAATCTGAAGATGTTGGAAATTCAAACAACACACAAAAAATGCTGTTGGAACGCAGCAGGCCAGGCAGCATCTATAGGAAGAAGTAGAGTCAACGTTGCGGACCGAGAACCTTTGTCAGGACTAACTGAAAGAAAAGACAGTACGAGATTTGAAAGAAGGAGGGGGAGGGAGAAATCCAAAATGATAGGAGAAGACAGGAGGGGGTGGGGTGAAGCTAAGAGCTGGAAAGGTGATTGGCGAAAGGGATACACAGCTGGAGAACGGAAAGGATCATGGGACGGGAGGCCTAGGGAGAAAGAACGGGGGAGGGGAGCACCAGAAGGAGATGGAGAACAGGCAAGGAGTGATTGTGAGAGGGACAGAGAGAGGAAAAAAGGGGGGGGAATAAATAAATAAGGGATGGGGTAAGAAGAGGAGGAGGGGCATTAACGGAAGTTAGAGAAATCAATGTTCATGCCATCAGGTTGGAGGCTACCCAGACAGAATATAAAGTGGTGTTCCTCCAACCTGAGTGTGGCTTCATCTTGACAGTAGAGGAGGCCATGGATAGACATATCAGAATGGGAATGGGACGTGGAATTAAAATGTGTGGCCACTGGGAGATCCTGCTTTCTCTAGCGGACAGAGTCTCCCTCCTACTTTTAAATCTCTTGCTATCTTTTCTTTCAGTTAGTCCTGACAAAGGGTCTTGGCCCGAAACATCGACAGTGCTTCTTCCTATAGATGCTGCCTGGCCTGCTGCGTTCCACCAGCATTTTGTGTGTGTTGTTTGGTTGGTTGATGTTTTTGTATGACTGAAAATCAACTGGAGTTCTTTGAAAGAATTACATGTGCTGAAGGTAATGAGGAATCTAGATATGGTTGGAGTTTTCGAAGTCATTTGATAAGGGGTAGCATCAAAGATTATTGCAGTAAATGAAAGCCTATTGTGCAAGATGCTGGCACTCAGCATTTTACAGCTTATATGAATGAATTTGATGAAGGGACTGAAGATGCTTCAGGTCTATTGTAAGTGTAAATCTTTGCCACTAACGTGTTCACACTGGCATGGATAATTCCACACAAATTGACATTGGAAATGAAAAAGAAAATACTAGCAAATTAATTTTTAAAAATACCAGGGGTTACTTAAGCTAGGAATATGTTTCAAATTATTGTACTTGCTGTCTTAAGTATAATCAGAGCCAGTTAGAGCCTGTCATCAGTAAGTATTTTAACATTTTAAAATATCAGATGTGCAGAATTCTGTATGCTGTATTAAGATATTCAGCACAGAAACAGGCCTGCCCTTTGGCCCAGTTCACACAAGGCAACAGTTTTGCTCAGCAAGTTAGTCCTGTCTGCCTACATTTGGCCCACAGCCCTCTAAACCTTTCCTATTTATGTACCTAGCTCGATAACTCAACCTCTGCTTCTGGTAGTTCATTCCAAATAAGCTCCACCCTTTGCACGAAGAAGCTACCATTGATGGCTTCTTTGATTTTAGTAGCCCTTCCCTGGGGGGCGGGTCTATATGCTTTTACACTTTCTACGCCCATCATGATCTAGGTATACATCAAAAAGGTCACTCCTTAATCTTTCAGGTTCCAGGGAATTTTGCCCTGGTCTGCACAACCCATCCTTGTAAATCAGGCCCCCAAGTCAAGGCAACATCCTGGTAAATCGTTTTCTGTACTCTATCTCTAGGTTAATATCTTTTATATATCAGAGTGACCAAAGCTACACAATAATCCAGAAGACCATAATACCATAAGATATAGGAGCAGAATTAGGCCATTCAGCCCATCAAGTCTGCTCCACCATTCCATCATGATTGATTTATTATCCCTCTCAGCCCCATTCCCTTGTTTTCTCCTCTTAACTGTTGATGCTCTTACTAATCAAGAACCTATCAAGCACTGCTTTAAATATACCCAATGATTTGGCCTCCATGGCTTTCTGTGGCAATCACTTCCACAGATCCACCACTCTGGCTAAGGAAATTCCTCCTTATCTCTTGTAAAGGAACATACTTCTGTTCCATGTGGAGTCTTTCCAAGATCTTATACAACTGCAGCATAACTTCCCAACTCCCATACTCAGGCCTTGAGTGAGGAAGGCCAGTGTACCAAGCACCTTCATCACATGTCTACTCATGATGCCACTTGTAATGAACTATGCATTTACAGTTCTAGTGCTCTCTGTTCCACAACACCCTCCATTCACTGCATGAGTTGTACCTTGGTCTGATCTCTCAAGAAGCAGTATTTATCGGATTAAAAGCCATTTGCCATTCCTCAGTGCTGGTCGCAATCCCTCTGTAAATTGTTTTTATATAACCTTTCATACCATTTATAAAGCCATTTTTAATATTATCTGCAAACTTAGTAACCATGCCAGTTGTCATATTGTCAGTATGTGACATTGAGGTGATCTAATCTAGTCTCCCTGATCCCAGTCACTAATTCTCCAATTGCAGAAATTTTTTTTTCTTTCAACTTTTGAATAAAGGTTTTTAAATTCACCTTTGATGGAAAAGATGCACAACAAAACCGCCTGGCCTGCTACGTTCCACCAGCATTTTGTGTGTGTTGCTTGAATTTCCAGCATCTCAGCATCTGCAGATTTTCTCTTGTTTGCTCATTTATAGTTGCTAAACTGATATTTAAATTGTTTTTTTTTCTATCTAGTAAATTAATAATGAATCATTACATCAAGTTTCAGTGCTTTCTCTCATTTTGATTCCTAGATTTGATTACCAGTTAAAGAAACTTGGAAATCTATAATCAAGGAAATTCTGAAATCAAGTTCTGAGCAGGGATAGATAATTTGAATTACTAAGCAGTTTCCAATTTACCTGTACTTGGCATTTTACTGGGAACCATTAGGGGGCAGTAATGAAGCTGCAAGCCAGGATGCTGAAAGCCTTGGAACTATGTTTTCTACAATCTTCACTCAACTCACAAGATGCATGTTAAGTTGCCTTTGGTAAACAGCACAGCTATGATTAATAAAATGAGAATGTATGCCATGCAATGGTTCATTTTCAAATATGATGACCTCCACCAAATTTTTTAAAATATTGATAAATGATAACCTTTAACATTCCATTGCAATTCTGCATTAGAAATTGCATTAAATTATGTCATTGTTGTTTATTTGGTGCTAATAGCTTATCATACTGACTCCAGTTCATCAGCGTAAGAAGCAGCATTTTGGTCCTGCCACCTTCATTTCTACCCATTTCTGGTGCTATTAGATAGATTCTTTATTGATCCTAAAGGAAATTACAGTGTCACCGTAGCATTACAAGTGCACAAATATACAAATATTAGAAAAAAAGTAAGAATAAAAATTAAGTTACTGAAACAGTTTAACTGGAGGGGTTCATCACTTCCCTGGCTATAGGTTGACTCATAATAGAGCCTAATGGCCTCAGGTAGCGCTCTTTGGAGCAGTGCAGTTGTCCTAATCTATTACTAAAAGTGCTCCTCTGTTCAGCCAAGGTGGCATGCAGAGGTTGAGAAACATTGTCCAGAATTGCCAGCATTTTCCTTAGGGCCATTTGTTCTACCACAACCTTTAGTGTGTCAAGTTTGACTCCTATAACAGAGCCAGCCTTTCTAATTAGGTTTGTTGAGCCTGTTGGCATCACCTGTGTTAATGCCATTGTTCCAACACACCACCGCATATAAGATTGTACTGGCCACAGCAAACTGGTAGAACATGTGAAGGAGAAGTCTGCATACTCAAAGGACCTCAGTCTCCTCAAGAAGTAGGGGTGACTCCGGCCCTTGTACACAGCCTCTGTGTTAGTGTTCCACTTAGGTCTGTCATCCAGGTGCACCCTCAGGTACTTGTAGGTCCTCACCTCATCCACATTCTCACCATTAATAGTAACAGGGAGCAGTGCAGGTTTAGTCTTCCTAAAGTCCATCATCATCTTCTTTGTCTTACTGATGTTGAGCTGCAGATGATTCAGCTTGCACCATTTGACAAAACCTCCACCAGGGCCCTGTATTCATCCTTCCATCCTCCCTTTATACAACCACTATTGATGAGTCATCAGAGAATTTCTGCAGAGGACATGACTCACTGTTGTATCTAAAGTCCAAGGTATACAGGGAAAACAGGAAGAGAGCTAATACAGTCGCCTGTGGGGCCCCAATTTTGCTTATAGCCATGTCTGGCACAGCTCTGAAGCCACACAAATGGTGATTATAAAGCCATTAAAATCCAAATGTGATATTGCAAAGAAGTAATGGCTACTACTAAACTTTTTGAAGTTACATGTGAAATACTGAGGAGATTGTTAACTGATAATATTTAACAGTTCAAGCATTCAACTACAATTAGCTTTTGAATTGACAGTGCATGTTCTGTTTTACTGGGTAATTTTTAACATTACAATAAAATTTATCATTGTAAGTAAATAACATAAAACTGGTGTTGAAATTTACCCACATCTTTTCTAAACTACATTGTAAATTATTTCATTAAAACTGCTGCAATGTATAGCATTCCTGATTATTGTTGCTAGAGACGTAGAGCATGACAGCACAGAAATGCCCTTCAGCTCATCTAGACCTTGCCAAACTGTTTGGCTTAATCCCATTGACCTGCACCTGGACCATAGCCCTCCATATCCCTCCTATTCATTTACCTATCCAAACTTCTCCAAAATGTTTCAGTCGAGCCTGTATCCACCACTTCTCTGGCAGCTTGTTTCATCCTCACACCACCCTCTGAGTAAAGAAGTTTTCCCTCATGTTCCTCTTAAGTATTTCATCTTTCACCCTTAACATATGACCTCTAGTTTTAGTCTCACCCAACCTGAGTGGAAAAAGTCTGTTCCCTATACCTTGTCTATACCCCTCATAATTTTATATACCTCTATCAAATTTACCCTTATCCTTCTATGCCCCAGAGAATAAAGTCCTAATCTATTCAACCTTTCCCTATAATTCAGGCTCTTGAGTCCCAACAACATCCTTCTAAATGTATTCCTGCAGGTAACTGCACATAATACTGTGAATTTGACCTCACCCACATCTTGTACTACTTCAACAACACCCAACTCCAGTAGTGATTTATGAAGGCTAATGTCCTGAAAGTTCTCTTAAGGAAAGATCCCTTTGTTCTGCCTCACTCCTTAGTACCTTACCATTCACTGTGTAAGAAGGAAACACAGCAGACACCACCTAATCTGTCCTCCCAAAGTGCAACACCTGTCACTTGCCTGAATTAAAACTTAACTGTCATTTTCCCAGTTGATCCAGATTTTTCTGCAACCTTTGATACCTTTCCTCACTGTCCACTATGCCCCAGTCTTGGTGTCCTCTGCAAATTTGCTGATCCAGCTTACCACATTATCGATTCGGATTGTTGATATAGATAACAAACAACAACAGACCCAGCACTGACTGACTCCTGCGGCATACCACTAGCCATAGGCCTCCAGTCAAAGAGGCAACCATCTATAGTCTCTCTGGCTTCTCCTGTTAAGCCAGCATTGAATCTAATTTACTACTTCATCCTGAATGCCAAGGGACTGAATCTTTTGGACCAGCCTCCCATGTCCATCTGGACTTTGTCTACATAGACTTCAGTGGACAATGCCCACTGCCTTTCCTTCATAAATTTAGCTGTTAACTTTGAAAAATTCTAATATTGTTTAGACATGACCTTTCTCTCACAAAGCAATGTTAACTATCCCTAATCAGTTCCTGTTTACAAATACTTCTGTATTCTGTCTCTTAGAATATCTTCCAATAATTTACCCACTTCTGTCATCAGGATCACTGGCCTATAATTTCCCACCTTTTCTTAGGGCCTTTCTTAAACAACATTAGATATCCTGTAGTCCTCTGGCTCTAGTGGATGACTAATTTATACAACGATTATCACCATTGATAACTTTTGTGTTTCTGTACTTTCAACAGGTTACATGGGATGATGTTGCTGGTTTGGATGATGTGATTGCAGAGCTCAAAGACACTGTGATATTACCAATTCAAAAAAGACATTTATTTGAAGGTTCCAGGCTGTTGCAACCTCCAAAAGGTATGCAGTGGAGGGGTGGGTATATGTAGGTGTGCGGGTGTATTATGGGCTCGTATACAAACTTGGCTCGTATACAAACTTGGCTTGTTAGCTAGCTCTAATAACAGCCACAAGAGAAAGCCACCTTTCATAAACAGTATACAGTATGTTGAGGGTCAGTATGATTTGGAGTTCAACCAAACAGAAATGCCATGATGTTCCGATTAAAGGGGCCTGATTTGAGCAAATGCTGCCCAACACAATTATAGGTCGGCAAGGATTAACAGATCGTACACCCATAAAATTGTAAAGATAGTATATTTACTAATTTCAGCTTTACCAAACAGTTGTTATCAGGAATAAAAGGACATTTAGACCAGTCTAAATATGCATATAACCATTGGAGCTCATCTCTTCCAAAGCTGGGTAATTGGGAGTGTGTTTCTAACACAGGCACTGGACCCAGAGTCTGCGTGAAAATACCTGCCACATTTTCAGACTCCCATCGAAGACCATCTCAAGCAAATTGGCTCTCTCTCAGCAGTATTGCCCTTCCTCCTTAGAGCCATTCATCTACACAAAGCACTTCATGCAATGGGGATTTTCCTTCCAGTGGTACTCTCCAACATCTTCCTTTCTTTCCTGCTCTGAAGCCTCCACCGAAGGACTCCAAAATCGGACTTCTGTCCACCACAAAACTCTCTCTGCCCTGCTGTCTCTAGAACTTTCTCCACATCCCACCATTCTGATGGGCTGACACAACATTCCTAAATTGAACAGCAGGGCTTCTTGTCTTTAGTCGAAACCAAAACATTCTACCAGCAGCACACATTGTTTTTGCAGAAAACTAACTACAGTAGTATATTCATGCAATTAGGACAGTTGAGTTGTATTTTGTATAAGTAATCAATTGGCAAGCATGGGTTATAACGTGCACTTAACTTGAATATGATCGCAATGATTCTGATGATCTAGAGGATTGGGGTTATGGAATTGTTTAGTAAGTTACAAACTTAAAAACTCCAGGTTAGAATGAGAATTCTATTGGCAGAATTTAAACTGGACTGCAAGGAGGCAGAGGAATTAAGCAACAATAAAAAGAGGACGAAACTGGCGAAAATGCAAAAGAATCGGAGTATAGCAAGGATGAGGAATTGAAGGAAGTATTTGGCAGGAAAATTGGCATTTGAGGATTTGATGAGTTTGAAATCTGATAATTCCCAAGTATCTGATGATCTGCATCCCAATGTTTTGAAAGACTGATAACATTAGTGAGCACTCTGATTATCACTTCCATATTTCTATGGATTCTAGTATTGTTCCTCTGGTATCAAAGGCAAATGTGGCCCTGCTATGTGAGAAAGAAAGGAGTTAACTTTGCTTAATAGCAGTGATGGTGAAACTGCTGGATTCAGTGACGGATGTAATAACAGAACCCCTTCAAAAGAATAATAGGATTGAGCAATCAGCATGGATTTATGAAGGAAAATTACGGTTGTCTGATCTGCTGGAATTCTTTGAGGAAGTGATGAGTAGATGAGGGGGAGCCATGTGCTTTTTGAATATTTACAACACCTGGAACAACAAATTAGTGTATGGATTGGGAATTGGTTATTGGGTATAAAGCAAAGAATGGCAGATTCTTTCTCGTTTGTGGGGAATGGCCAATGGAACATCACTGGGATTGGGGACTTAAAATGATGAGAGATTGATTTGTACTAATGTTCAAAGAGACACAGGTGTGCTTTATACAAGTAATTTAGGTTGAGTCTCTTTATTTGTTCAACAGTCAAGACATGCCACAGAATATTTTCATATACAATTCAACACTGACTTGTGAGGTGTGTTAGAATAAAGAATGTAAAGGTGGTCTCACATGCTGGGTTTTAAGGAGGTTGTTGGTAACACAGGTAAATAGATGTTGGGGAGGGAACCCACAAGCTCAGAGTCATAGAACATTACAGCACAGAAACAGGCCTATTGGCCTAGCTAGTACATGCCAAAAACAATTAATCTGTCTAGTCTCATCAATCTGCGTAGCCTTCCCATCCATGTAACTATCCAAATTTCTCTTAAAAGTTGAAATCCACCACTTGCGCTGGCTGCTTGTTCCACACTCTCACCACCCTCTGAGTGAAGTATCTACGTCATGTTTCCCTTAAACATTCACTTTTCACCCTAAACCCATGACATTCAGTTGTAGTCCCAGTGAAAAATCCTGGTTTTTTAAGCACCTCACCTTATTTAAACCCTTCATAATTTTGTATATCAAATCTCTCCGCATTCTCCTATGCTCTAGGGAATAAAGCCATAACTGATCCAACCTTTCAGTGTTTCTCGGGTCTTGACAAAATCCTTGTAAATTTTTTTTTTCTTCACTCTTTCATTCTTATTTATATCTTTCTTGTAGGTGGCGAAATCTGCACACAATACTCCAAATTAGGCCTCGCCAAAGCCTTATGTAATTTCAACATAACATCCCATCTTCGGTATTCAATATATTGATTTATGAAGGTCCATGTGCCAACGCTTTCTTTGTAACCCTATCTACCTGTGATGCCACTTTCAAAGAATTATAGATTTTTCTTCCTAGATTTTTTTTTTCCAATCGCACTCCTCAGTGTCCTGCTGCTCACCGTGTAAGACTTTCACTGTTTGGTCCTCCCAAATTGCAACAACTCTCATCCACCATTTTTCCAGCTGGTTCAGATCCCGCTGTAAGCTTTTCTTCGCAGTTCACTACTGCTCTCAATCTTGGTGTCATCTGCAAATTTGTTGATCCAGTTTACCACATTATCATCAAGATCATTGATATAAATGACAATCAAGAAAGGATCTAGCACCATTCTCTGCAGCACACCACTATTCACAGGCCTTCAGTCAGAGAGGCAACCTCTGCTACCACGCTCTGGTTTCTCCTGCAAAGCCAACGACTAATCCATTTTACTACCTCATCTTGAATGCTGAGCAACCAAACGTTCTTGACCAACCTCTCATGCAGACTTTGTCAAAGGCCTTGCTGAAGTCCAACTAGAGAACATCTGCTGCTTTACCTTCATCAACTTTCTTGGTAACTTCCTCAAAAAACTCTTATTACATTGATTAAATGTAACCTAGCATGCACAAAACCATGTTGACTATCCCTAATCAGTCTCTCTATTCAAATCCAGCCCCTTAGAATACCTTCCAATAACTTTCCCCCTACTGATGTCAGGCTCACTGGCCCATGATTTCCTGTTTTGTTCTTAGAACCTTTCTTAAATAATGGAACAACATTAGCTATCCTCCAGCCCTACAGCACCTTGCTGAGAATAATTTAAATATCTCTACTGGGGTACCTGCAACGTCTGCACTAACCTCCCACGGAGTCTGAGGCAACACCTTGCCAGGTCCTAAGGATCCTAATTTGCCCCAAGACAGCAAACACTGCCTCCTCTGTAATGACCTTGCTGCTGCTGTGCCTTACTTCTGTGGATTCTCTGTCCGTCTTCTGAGTAAGTACAGACACAAAAATTCCATTTAAGATCTCCCCCATCTCTTTTGGCTCCCAGACATGTATTACTAGCCTGATCTTCCAGAGGACCGATTTTGTTCCTTGCTATCCTTTTGCTCTTAATATATCTGTAGAAGCCCTTAGAATTATCCTTCACCTTGTCTGCTAGGCAACTTCATGTGTTCTTTTAGCCCTCCTGATTTTCTTCTTAAGTGTTCTCTTACATTTCTTATACTCAAGTACCTCATTTGTTCCTGTCTGCTATCCACCACCTTTTTTTTTATTAATCAGGGTCCCAATATCTATCAAAAATCAAAGTTCCTTAAACCTGTTATCATTGCATTTTATTATGGCAGGAACATAAAAATTTGGTACTTACCAAGTACATCTTGGCCAGAAAACAACCTGTCCCAAACCACACTTGAAAGATTCTTCCTGATGCCATCAAAATTGCCCTTTCTCCAATTTAGAGTCTCAGCCTGAGGACAAGTATAAAGTGGAATTGCTATAAATTTAGCAAAGTGCTGGCAACAGGTGTACAGCAAGATCCCTCGGATGGCTGTGTGTGCAGTGATAGTCCTTCGGATTGGAAGAAGACACGCTGTTGTGCAGTTGATCTGTGGACACAGAGGTGGCTCTGCAGTCCCAGTCTGGAAGCGCAGAGTCCAGCACAATGGGGGCACTGGAACTCCGTTGTTGTAATAATTGTGGCTGCTGTTCTGTGACGCCGCTCACAGTTTTCCATCAGTTTTTGGTGGCACCTCTCTTCAAAACTGGTGAAGGCTTCATAGCACAGGGCTTGCCAGCGGGTTCTGTCAGCAGCCACAGCTTCTAGTTCCCTTGGCTGAATGTCACAGGAGTGTAGGGTTTCCTTCACAGCGTCTTCACAGTGCTTGCATGGACAATCTTGAGTTCTCTTTCCAGTCTCCGGTTCACCACAGAGCAGCTGGCGAGGCATACGGTGGTCGTCCATTCTGATGACATGTCCCACCCACCAATTCTGGGCTCTGATGATCAGGGACTCAATGCTGGTGGACTCCGTGTGATCCAAGACTTCCAGGTTGGAGACACGGTCCTGTCAACGAATGCCAAGGATGGAGCGGAGGGCACGCATGTGAAATGTCTCCAGTTGTTGTCAGTACAGAGCCCAGGTCTCACATCCATAGGAGAGAAGGGATGACCACAGCTCTGTAGACTTCCAGCTTTGTGGAGATGCAGATGTTGTGTTGATTGAGCACCCTGGTATGCAGCCTACCCAGAGCTTGGCTGGCCTTGCTGATCCTGGAGTCAATTTCTTTGTCTAAAGACCCATCACTACAGGTGATGCTTCTGAAGTATTTGATGCTGTTTACATTTTTCAGCTGGGTGTTGTCAACAGTGATTTTTGGTTCTATGGGGTTGGTGTTTGGCACGGGCTGGTGAAATACTTCAGTCTTGTTCAGGCTGATAGTCAGGCCAAAGAGCATAGCAGCGTCTGAAAATTTGTTCAGCATCAACTGTAGATCACTGTCTTTGTGCACCAGGAGCGCACAGTCATCAGCAAAGAGGGTTTCTTGAATGACTGTATGGAGGCACTTCGTCCGTGCGTTCAAGCGGCGAAGAGCAAACAGAACCGTCCAATCGGTACCTGATGTCCAGTCCCTCCTTCAGACCTTGGACAGCACGTGACACGCAAGTGAAGAACAGATTGAACAGGACTGGGGCTAATACACAGCCCTGCTTCACCCCACTGGAAACAACAAATGCAGCTGACGTATCACCACTGCAAAAGACCTGTCCTGTCATTCCGTCGTGGAGCAGTGGAATCATCTTCACAAATTTCCTGGGGCATCCGTAATGTCTCAGGATGATCCAGAGAGCCTCCCTGTTTACAGTGTCAAATGCCTTTGGCAGGTCAATGAAGACAGAGAAAGGCTTGTTCTGCTCGACGCTCTTCTCCTGGACCTGCCTCACAGCAAATATCATGTCTACTGTACTCCGTTCTGGCCGAAAGCCACACTGCCCCTCCGGGAGGTTCCTTTCCGAGACAGTGACAGATCTGTTCAGGAGAATGCGGGCAAAAATCTTGCCTGCGATGGACAGCAGTGAGATACCCCTGTAGTTTCCTCAGTCTGATTTGCTTCCCTTGTTTTTGTAGAGAACCACGATGAGGGCATCACGGAAGTCGTCAGGCATCTCCTCTGTGATCCAGATGTCTTCCAGGATATCTTGAAACACCTGTAAGCCGCTTGGGCCAAATGCTTTGTACATCTCGGCAGGAATGCCATCCTGCCATGTTGCTTTATTTGAGTTCATCTGCAAGATCGCTTTCTTGATCTCAGTAGAAGGTGCCAGGTCTGGGTCATCCAGGCCTTGGCTGCTGAGGGATCTGCTGTAAGAGTCAGGAGCAACTGTGGACGGCCTATTGAGTAGGTTGGAAAAGTGTTCAGCCCAGCGGTTTTTCAGTCCTTCCCGGTCTTTGATCAGGCTCGACCCGTCAGATGGCGGCAAGGGGGAGCATCCTGATTTAGAAGGACCATAAACTGACTTTACGGCGCTGAAGAACTCTCTGGTGGCATGCATGTCTGCTTAGCGTTTCACCTGCTCAGACTTCCTCTGCCATCACTCGTCCAGCATTTCTCGCAGTTCCGCCTGCACTTTGGACTGCAGGTGTTTAAACTTGTCTTTCTTTGAGACATGACGGGTCATTCTGCCAGTCTACATAGGCTTTGTTCTTGGCCTGAAAGGATGCTGAAATGGTCTCGTGGTTTCCATCAAACCAGTCTTGATGCACTCGGGTTTTCAGCCCGAGTACAGTTGTTGCAGTCTGCGTGATGATATCTTTGAACTGCGTCAACTTTTTAGAACAGGTTCCCACAAGTGGTGAATTGCTGGAGAGTTTTTCGTTAAGTACATCTTGAAAACGTTGGACTTGACCTGGATCTTGCAGCCTGCCAATATTGAACGACACTCTGACAGTCGTTGGTTGCTTATGATGCAAAGGGACTATGTGCAGGTAGAGGACCGACTGAACCAGCCTGTGATCTGTCCAGCACTCAGCACCTCGCATGGCCTGGGTGATGATGACGTCTTGAAGATCACGCTGGCATACTGTGACATAGTCGAGGAGGTGCCAGTGTTTGAACCTGGGATGCATCCAGGTTGTTTTGTACTTGTTTGTAAGTGTGAACATCGTGTTAGTGGTGCACAGGTTGTGCTTGGCACACTTGCTCATAAGTAGCAGCCTGTTGCCTTTTAGTTTTCCCACCCCGTGTCTCCCAAGGACTCATCCCCAGTTGTCACTGTCTGTCCCCACCCTAGCGTTGAAGTCACCCAAGATGACGAGTTTGTCGCTGACAGGAATTGTCCAAATAGTCTGGTCCAGGTCCTTGTAGAAACTTTCCTTGTCTTCGCCTGGACTCACGAGGGTTGGTGCATAGACACTGACAATGGTGATATACAGGCACTTGCTGAGAGGAGAGCGGAACTTCATGATACGTTCATTTGTTCCCGTGGGTAGAGTAGGGATGTTCTTCAGCAGAGCAGTTTTGATTGCAAAACCTACTCCGTGAATCTTCTTGTCAGTCTGTGGTTTCCTTTTCCAAAAGAACGTATATCCACTCACTGCTTCCTGTAATGAACCCTCGTCTGTAAGCCTGGTCTCACTGAGTGCAGCTATGTCAATGCGATAACGGCGAAGTTCAGCCACTATGAGTGCTGTTCGTCTTTCAGGCCTTGCCACCTTGTCTCTATCGAGCAAAGTGTGGACATTCCAGGCTCCAAAGATGCGTTTTCTTTGATTTGTTTTTCTTGAGGCATGTCGACCGCTAAGAAGATGATCTGCCAGCCACGGTTAGCTAGCCAGATGTTGTGGGGCAGGCAATGTTTAGGTTGCCTTTTCTAACCCCTACCCTCATGCGAGGGTGGGCAGTGCTGTCATAAAAAGGGCTGCCCAAAGTCACTTGGATGCTGCCGGACGTCTCTGCTGCCCTGGGTACAGAGATGAATGACCTTTGGTCCAGAGGCGGCCTACGAGCTGTTTTGTGACTACAACTGCCAGTGGTCATCTCCACCTGTTGCTTCACCACTCCCCCATCACCACAGGGCTTGACGAGTTGAGTTTGGACTGAGATGAATTGCACCACAGAAACCTGTGTGTGGTGGAGTTTTAAGTGGAACAGCCATTGCACAGGGGCAATCGCACTCTCTCAGCAGAAGAAACCTTGATCCAGTGGCACAGACAACCGTTACGGCTGGAGACCTCTCTTGCTGCGGTGGATGACCAGGGCACCTAAGTGTCTTGTGCTCCAGGCGCTCCACGACGCCTGCTGGCCTGCCTTCTTGACTGTTGGACCATTAATCGGTCTCCTCCACTCAATCTGCCAAGGCGTGCCAATCTTCACACGCTGGGACAGACAGATCCCCTACCTCACCGAGGGTTGAAGACTCGTCGGCTACCCTCACCTGGTTTGGCCCATCTGCCGAGATGGTTTACCGGCATGTGACTGCTGCATGTGTTACATTTACCTGGAGCCGCAGGTGGGAGCTGAGCAACAGGTGGGGACCAAAGGTGGACAGGGTGCATGGGGGTGTCTGGGGGGGGGGGGGGGGTAGCACCTCTGGTGGATAACTGTGTAATAGTTAATCAAATCATCTATCTTGGAGCTTTGAGGGACAAGTATTGGCCTGGACACTGATAATTCTTGCTTTTCAGAACATTACAAGGTATTATATGCCACCTGAGAGAGCAGGTGGAGCCATGATTTACTGTCATCTAAGTGAACATAACATCCAGCAGACCAGTGTTCCCATTCTACTTCACTGAAATGTGAGGTTGTTTCTTGTGCTTAAGAGCCTGACATAAGAATTAACATATGGCCTTTTGACCCACTAGTTAGTGGACTATGAAATGAGCCTGAGCTGCTCTTGCTGAGACTCATTAATCTAATATGGTATGCTAGTAGAGCTTTACAGGGTCTTCCCAGTGATGACAAAGCAGTAGTATGGGGTTGAGAGGGATAATACATAAATCAGCCATGATTGAATTGTGGAGCATGCAGGATGGGCCAGAGAGCCTCTTTCTGCTCGCGTGTCTCAGGGTCTTATGGTCTAACGTCATAAAGTAATCAATCCAGCATGGTTTTCGAGGCAGAATTTTATATACGTACCGAAGCTGAAGTGGTAGTCCTCTTGTAGATACACACTCCTCATTTCCTGCCTTTGGAATTAACTTCAGTGGTTCAAAAAGTATTCCATTTGATATGATGGAATCCTCAATTAACTTCCAGGAATGCTTTTTTTTGTTTCACTTTAGGTGTACTTCTGTATGGGCCTCCAGGCTGTGGAAAAACTCTCATTGCCAAGGCTACTGCTAAAGAAGCTGGATGTCGATTCATTAACCTACAACCATCCACCTTGACTGATAAATGGTATGGAGAATCCCAAAAACTGGCTGCAGCTGTATTTTCATTGGCTGTAAAGCTGCAACCTTCGATCATCTTTATTGATGAAATTGGTAAGTTGGTGTTGTCAGCATCTTGTTCGAGTCACAGTATAAATTTACTATTGCAGATACATATTTGCAAGTGTAAAGTGATGTGGGCGGAATCAACACTGAAGTATCAATCATTTGCTATGTGATATTCTTTCTATTATTCTGTCACCCACGCAACTCATACATTTCATTCTGCTGGCTGTCTGATTCCGCTCTGTTAATAAGAGCAGTTGTCCAGAAAGTCAGTTCTACAAACATTAGAGCTCAGCCTCTTCTTTGTAGTTGCGATGAATTAGTATTGGTAATTTTATCCTATATTTTGCTTCATGAAAGATAAAGAACTAAATGTGAATAATAATGACATTAGCTGAATAATGGTGCCAAAATATTGGAACTGTAACATGCTCTTCAGATGCTGATAGACAGCTTTAGTAATATCCATTTGATGTTCTTGGCATTGATGAAGGACCCTATTCCAACCAATTGAACATATCTGCAATTCACATGTCAACTGACCTGTTATTCTGCAGTGTGTGGGATGTTAGATAAGTACTTGAGAGAAATAAAATAGGTTCTGGGATGTTGAGAGGTTGGCAAGAGATTTGCTTGGAGCAAAAATACTGATACAGGTCTGTCAGGCCAAAAGGACTCTTCCTGTTAATACAATTTCATTGTTCTTCCATATACCAGTGATCACATGCAGAATTCATTAATGCCTACCCAAAGCTTTGAGATGTGGAATAAAATTCATTTTCATGGAATTTATGTGGGGAAGAAAAGTAAATAAATACAAGATTTTTAAATTTTTTTACTTTTGTTTTGTGACCTTGAAGCTAATGATATGTCTTCATGTAACACAAGATTGTGATATGGACTGTTCACTAGGAAAGCAGACGCATCTCAGAATATGAGGGATGCCTGTAGTATACTTCCCCTGGTTACAAATAACCTGACTTATGGAAATCTGACTTCACACAAATTCTCCCATACATTTTAAAACATTTTAAAGCTAGTAATAGTGGTAATAAGATATTTCATGGTATTCATTTAAGACAGTATATATTTTATTTGATTAATTATGGGTAGTGTTAGGATGGTTATTGGGTGAAATGAAAGAATTACAGCAAGTGTATCTACAACAGTATGGTATGCATTATTATAGAAAACAGATTGACATACAGATAATTCTCAAAACCCTAATATAATCCAGAGATTGCCTGGATTCAGTGTCTCAACTCTCTTAACAGTAATGATTCTAACAGGGTGCCTTTTTAGCCCAAAAATTTAGCATTAGGAATTTTGTAGATTCTTCTCCCAGGTTGGATCCACACAGTTCTGGTGTAATCTGCTTGCAACCTTTTACATAACATTGATTGCATGTCCATGCTCATTAATGTTCTGTAGCGATGTACTGCACACAGCGCTGAAATAACGACACGCAGTCGGTAAGTCGTTTCGAGACTAGTTTATTCAAACTTCGCGGCGCTGGCATTTAATCCCTAGCGCCTGCCCTCTCCGGGCGGAAAGAGGTGCATTACCAAAGTCTCCCCCCGCGTGCTGGCTATTTGTGAGCCAGTTCGCCTGCGCAGAAAGTGGGTTGCCACATAACCCCCCCCCAGAACCGGCAATACACCCCTCAATGTCCAGAGTCTGGATCAGCTTCTGTTTGGGAGGCCTGCCTCTGCGCCGCAGTGCCTGAACCTCGACTGGCTGCACCAAGTCCACGTGGGCTGGTTTGAGTTGGTCCACCATGAAAACCTCCTCTTCCCCCCAATGTCCAGAACGTACGTGGACCCGTTGTTGTTGATCACCTTGAACGGCTCCTCGTACGGCTGCTGTAGCGGTGCCCGGTGTCCGCCCCTTCATACAAGCACAAATTTACAGTTCTGCAGGTCTTTGGGTACATGTGTCGGGGTCTGTCTGTGCTGTGAAGTTGGTTCGGGGGCCAGGTTGCCGAGCCTTTCGCGTAGCCTGTCCAGGACTGCTGCAGGTTCTTCCTCTTGCCCCCTTGGGGCTGGTATGAACTCTCCTGGGACGGCCAGGGGCGCGCCATACACCAACTCAGCTGACGAGGTATGCAGATCCTCTTTGGGCGCTGTGCGAATTCCAAGCAGGACCCAGGGAAGCTCGTCCAACCAGTTAGGTCCTCTCAGGCGGGCCATGAGAGCCGACTTCAAGTGACAGTGGAAGCATTCCACCGGTCCGTTCGACTGTGGGTGGTAGGCAGTTGAGTGGTTTTGCTGTGTTCCCAATAGGCTGGCCACAGCCGACCACAGGCTGGAGGTGAACTGGGCGCCTCTGTCGGAGGTAATGTGGGCCGGTACCCCGAAGCGTGCTACCCAGGTTGCAACCAGTGCTCGGGCGCAGGAATCAGCAGATGTGTCGGTGAGTGGGACTGCCTCTGGCCACCTCGTGAACTGGTCCACCATAGTTAGGAGGTACCGCGCTCCTGGGGACACTGGTAGTGGGCCCACGATATCCACATGAATGTGGTCAAACCTCCAGTGGGTGGGTTCGAACTGCTGCGGCGGGGCTTTAGTGTGCCGCTGCACCTTGGCTGTTCGGCACTGAGCACACGTTCTGGCCCATTCACTGACCTGCTTGAGGAGTCCATGCCACGTGAACTTGCTGGAGACCAGCCAGACGGTTGTCCTGATAGATGGATGCACCAAACAGTGTATAGAGTCGAAAACTCGCCGCCTCCAGGCTGCCGGGACGATGGAGCGAGGTTGGCCGGTAGCAACGTCGCACAGGAGGGTCCTCTCACCTGGGCCTATGAGAAAGTCCTGCAGCTACAAACCCGAGACTGTGGTCCTATAGCTGAGCATCTCGTCGTCTGCCTGCTGCGCCTCCGCCAGTGCTGCATAGTCCACCCCCAGGGACAGGGCCTGGACAGCTGGTCTGGAGAGTGCGTCCGCCACGACGTTGTCCTTCCCCAAGACATGCTGGATGTCCACCATGTACTTGGAGATGTAGTACAGATGTCGCTGCTGGCAAGCCGACCAGGGATTGGACACCTTCGTGAACGCGAAGCTCAACGGTTTGTGGTCCGTGAATGCGGTGAACGGCCTGCCTTCTAAGAAGTACCTGAAATGCCAGATTGCCAGATACAGTGCCAACAGCTCCAGGTCGAAAGCATGTACTTGAGTTCGGGTGGTTGTAGGTGTTTGCTAAAGTACGCCAGGGGTTGCCAGCACCTCTCGATGAGCTGCTCCAGCACCCCATTGACTGCTGTGTCGGATGCATCCACTGTGAGGGCGGTCGGAACGTCTGTTCTGGGGTGCACCAGCATCGCGGCATCTGCCAAGGCTTCCTTGGCTCTAACAAAAGCGGCCGCAGCCTCCTCGTCCCAAGTAATGTCCTTCCTTGCCTTTACCCAACGTCAGGGTGTGCAAAGGGCGCATGATACGGGCTGCTGAAGGGGAGGAAATGGTGGTAGAAGTTCACCATACCAACGAACTCCTGCAGGCCTTTGACCGTGTTGGGCCGGGCAAAGTGGCGGATCGCGTCTACCTTGGCGGGCAGTGGTGTTGCCCCATCTTTGGTAATCCTGTGGCCCAGGAAGTCGATGGTATCGAGACCGAATTGGCATTGATTGTGAGGCTGAAATCACTCAGGCGGGAGTAGAGCTGGTGGAGGTGGGACAGATGCTCCTGACGACAGCTGCTGCTATAAGGATGTCGTCCAAATAGATGAATGCAAAGTCCAGGTCGCGTCCCACCGCATCTATTAGCCGCTGGAATGTCTCTGTGGCGTTCTTCAGGCCGAATGGCATTCGGAGGAACTCAAACAGGCCGAACGGGATGATGAGTGCTGTTTTGGGTATGTCTTCAGGGTGCACCGGGATTTGATGGTATCCCCGGATGAGGTCTACTTTGGAAAAGATTCCTGCCCCATGCTGGTTTGCTGCAAAGTCCTGTATGTGTGGCACGGGGTAGTGATCTGGAGTTGTAGCCTTGTTCAGTCTGCGGTAGTCGCCGCATGGTCTCCAACCCCTGGCTGCTTTGGGCACCATGTGCAGGGGGGAGGCCCATGGGCTATCGGACCTCCGTACGATCCCCAATTCCTCCATCCTCTTGAACTCCTCCTTCACCAGGCAGAGCTTTTCCGGGGGGAGCCTTTGTGCGTGGGCGTGGAGGGGTGGTCCCTGGGTTGGGATGTGGTGCTGTACCCCGTGTCTGGGCATGGCTGCCGCGAACTGCGGTGCCAGAATCGATGGAAAGTCCGCCGGGATTCTGATGAATTTGTTGTCCGACAGCGTGATGGAGTCCAGGTGTGGGGTCGGCAACTTGGCTTCACCCAGGAAGAACGTCTGGAAAGTCTCGGCATGTACCAGTCTTTTCCCTTGCAAGTCGACCAGCAGGCTGTGAGCTCGCAAGAAGTCCACCCCCAGGAGTGGTTGGGCCACGGCGGCCAGTGTGAAGTCCCACGTGAACCACTGGCGCCGAACTGCAACTGCACTGTGCGGGTGCCGTAGGTCCATATCGTGCTGCCGTTTGCGGCCCTCAGGGTGAGTCCTGGCTTCCTCTTGCAGGTGTCATACCCCGTCGGGGGCAAGACGCTGATCTCCACTCCGGTGTCGACCAAGAAGCGGCGTCCTGACTGTTTGTCCCAGACGTACAAGAGGCTGTCCTAGTGGCCAGCCACCATAGTCATTAGCGGTAGCTGGCCCTTGCAGGGCGGGCGACAACGGCGGGCTTTTGTGCCCCACCGCTGGTGGTAGAAACACCACTGTTCACTGGCCTCCTCACTCCTGCCTCTGTGTTGTGTTCACCCCCCCCCCGCCAGGCCTGGTCTGGTCAGCTGTTGGGCGCGTGGCCTGGTAATCTGACCACCGGACGCCACGCTCTCCCTCTTGGCTTTCCACAGCACGTCTGCCCGGGCCACCACCTTCCGGGGGTCGCTGAAATCTGCGTTGGCCAGCAGCAGATGTATGTCCCCGGGCAGTTGCTCTAGGAACGCTTGCTCAAACATGAGGCAGGGCTTGTGTCCGTCAGCCAGGGCCAGCATCTCGTTCATCAATGCTGACGGCAGTCTGTCTCCCAAACCGTCCAGCTGAAGCAGGCGGACACCCCGCTCACGCCGTGAGAGGCCAAAGGTCTCAATGAGCAGCACTTTGAATACTTCACGTTTTCCTTCTTCCGGGGTCGACTGTATGAAATCCGCAACCTGGGTGGCCGTCTCCTGGTCAAGGGCGCTCATCACGTGATAGTAACATGTGGAATCAGAAGATATCTGCCGAATCTGGAACTGGGCTTCTGTTTGGCTAAACCACACGCGTGGTCGCAGCGTCCAGAAAGTCAGCAGTTTTAGCGAAACTGCGTGAACAGATGAAGAGTTGGTCATCTTTGGTCCAAATCCCGTTTGGACCGTCAGGGTCACCAATGTAGCAATGTGCTATACACAATGCTGAAATAACGACATGCAGTCGGTAAGTCGTTTTGAGACTAGTTTATTCAAACTTCGCGGCGCTGGCATTTAAACCCTAGCGCCCGCCCTCTCCGGGCAGAAATGACATCAGAGGTGCATTACCAAAGTCTCCCCCCGCGTGCTGGCTATTTGTGAACCGGTTCGCCTGCGCAGAAAGTGGGTCGCCACAGTTCAATGCTTTTCATTATTTCCTTTATCAGACTAGAGCTGGGGCTCCCAATCTTCTTTATGCCATGGTCCCTGGAGTTCGGTTTTTCAAACTTTGAAATGTTTGATGTTGTTGCATTTCTCTTGATTGCAATATTTCTGAGTTTTTTTTTAATTGGTATTAATTTTGGTTGTTGCTGTCACATATACTGAGGTACAATGAAAGGTTTTGTGTGCCATCCACACAGATCTTGGCAAACGTAATTATATTGGGATAGTAAAAAAAGGAAGGCACAATATAGAATTGCATTTACGAAGACAGTACAGTGCAAGTCGACAGTGCAAGTGTCAAGATGAAGTAGATTAGGAAGTTAAGGGTTCATCTGCTAGCACATGAGAGCTCTAGTGGGATGGAAACTATTTTATATCTGCCTCTTGAGGGAGAGGAAAAGAGGGCATCATTAGGGTGGGAGTGGTTTTGTCGAGGCTGCAGGAAGTGTAGATGGAGTCACTGAAGCGTAAGTTGTTTAGGTGTTAGACTGGGGTATGTTCACAACTCTACAAATCCTTGTAGTCTTGGGCTGCCATACCAAACATCTAGATAGAATGTTTCCTTTAAAAATTGGTAAGATCCATGGAGGATTGCTGTATTTGCTAGCCTTCGGAAAAATAGAGATGTTGATGTGCACTCTTGGCTCTAGTGTTAGTGTTATTTACACCAAGAGACATAAAGGCTTTCAGCCATTCCACCTCAGCACCACTAATATAGACACGACTGTTTCATGAAGACAGTGGCCTGCTCCTTTGTTTTGCAGACATTGAAGCAGATAAATAGGTTCACATTTTCAGATTCAAATGCTGCTGACCATCTCCACAGTAAATTATTCATTGACTTTTTGTTTTCTTGGCTGTTGACTTTTAGCCTATATTCCAAAATTCCTGTTACCTATTTATCTTCTCAACTATTCAAAACATACTGATTGTTGACAAGACACCAATTTGGGAGATTTCCATTTAGATTAACAAATAATTTTGAATTAATTCTTTCCAGAAGCTATTTTTCTAGCCCAGCACTTGATCTACATCTTATTCCAATTATACACTTAAGATAATTTGTCTCTATTCCATAAAGCTCCGTAGTATTTAGGGTGTGTTCAGCCCAGAAGGCTGTACTTCATCAAATGCTATTTTTGTCATTGGTGAAGGTCATACTGCGCTTTTTCCATTTGCATTCAAATTATTTGCAAAACAGAGATGTCTGTTTCTCTTTCCTTTTGTAGGAAGGGTTTTGTTCAATGGATTCTGTATCAGGGATCACATTCAGACACATATTAATTAAATGACTCAACTCTATTCACCGACTTGTATTCCCTTGGTATTGCAACAAAAGCAAACTGCAAAAGGTCATGTGTAGTTCTCTATTATTATGTAAGACTATGTGTATTTAGCTTCCCAATTTTGCGTCATTAATGTGGTTTACACCATTTCAGGACAGATGTTATTGTTTCAATTTGAATTTTAGCTGAATACTTTTGTCTTGTGTTTACAACTGCAGTGGTAGGGTGTGGAAGCAAAAATAATTATCATTAAACAAAAGATTGTGATGTCTTTGAATGCTTAGCGTGTACAGGCTCAAAAATAACTCATAATTAATAAATATTGCTTGCTGAAGAACTTGCCTCATGCCAACGACTTCCTCTTTGTTCATTGCATACATATTATTACAGTGCCAGAAACATTTTAAAATGTGATAAATCTATGAGATCATTGTTTCTTGAAGCCTGAAAGTTAAATACAGCTGGACAGCCAACATCAAGGTGCATGAAAACATGTCATTTTTGAAAATGTTCTATTTGGTCCATGTCCAAATACTTGGGAAAATTCAGCCCGGCTCTGGGTTTTGATGTAGCACTGGCCTCTTTGCTTCATTTTCAGTTGCATGCTAGAAATGTTCCCACGCTCCCAAATTGACGTAAGCAACCTATAGTCCCATTTTGCCCAGACTGCCTGACCTGTGCTGCCCTTTGATTTCCTGTGTATTTTTGTTAATCATGTCAAAGACCAGCAAATGAAACTGCAGATAGAACTACAAAACGGGAAACATGATTCATTATCTACTTGATGAATGCAATTATTTTCTTAATATAATAATTATGGCAAATCTAAAATCCAAGGCCACTGGATTTTGCATTTGAAACTTATGAATTTGTTTAATCTTGAAAACGAGATTATTTAGAGAAATGATTTTCAAACAAGCATTGTCATGTTCACATACTGAATATTTCCATCACCTATCTTCCACTTTTAATTCTGATAAGCAATGCCATTTATTCTCTTGCTACTGAAACAAATTATTTAACTACATTAATCCCCTTATTTGCCTTTATCCTGTTGCCCTTTCCTGTTGTTTACTTGTATTATTTTTATAGTAAATATGATTTTCAATTGTGTATACTGGTGCTTACCTTTGCTAGCTTCAAACATATCTTTTATTTCAAAGGTACATTTAATGTCAGAGAAATGTATACATGTACATCCTGAAATTCTTTTTCTTCACAAACATCCACAAAAATGGAGAAGAGCCCCAAAGAACAAATGACAATTAAATGTTAGAACATCAAAGTCCCCCCGTTCCCCCCCACACATAAACAGCAGCAGAGCAACGATCTCCCCCCCCCCCACCAGCAAAAAAGCATCGATGTCCCCCACCGAGCACACAAGCGTGCAGCAAAGCATCAATGAAGACTCAGACTTGCAGTACCCCAAAGACTATTGATTCACCAGGTAATTCAACATACCACAGGCGCTCTCTCTCTCCCTCTAATAAGGGAAAAAGAGCTGTCCCGATTTCCTAGCGAGAGGGGAGAAGAACTCGGGTCTCTGGGCACACAGCCAACAGCCAGCAGCCAGCTTGCTGCTTTCAGTCTTGTGTCTCCCACATCACAACAATTTCCTGGAGCACCACCGACCTCGAGTCCGCCCACCTCCAGAGCCATGAAATCCCAGAACACTGAAGGCACAGTAGTCTTCGAGGTTGCATTCTTGATATATCAAAGAGTGGCCAGTCATGCGATCCCACAAGCGGGTCCCATTCCTGCAAAGAACCGAAGTCAGTATGTAACTCCAGGTCAGGGGCTTCAAAAGAATCCTGAAAGGGAAAAACAGATATTAAAGATAGAAATAGTGCAGACTTACTTTAACCTGCAGAGGAGAAAAAAATAACCTTATTGCTGAATTATGAAAAGCAGCGAATGCTTTCAAAAATATTTCATATTTTCGTTCTTTGGTCATGTATTGCCAAGTTTTGTACTGTTCACTTTTGACTTTTAACATGTAGTTAGAATTTTTGGTATTTCTTTAAAAAAAATCACTTTTCATCTCTCTTCATTTTTGTCTGCAATAATCATGTGAATGTTTCAATTGTATTATTCTCAATTTCAAGATTTTTATGCTTAATTTTTATAACAATTTCTTATTTTCCTGCTTAGATTCTTTTCTGCGCAATCGGTCCAGCTCTGATCATGAAGCTACAGCAATGATGAAAGCTCAGTTCATGAGCCTCTGGGATGGTCTTGATACAGACTCTAATTGTCAGGTGACTAAATTATTTGATTTTAATGTTACTAGCCCACGTCTGTTTATTATCTCATTGCTTGTTCCGCTCAATCATAGAAGATGTGCTAAATCTTGCACTGTCCTCCTGTTTCATCAGTCCTATGCCCAACTTCATCCCCCAGAGGTTTAAAATGAAGCTCATCATGCTCTTTTAAAGGCATCCTGTAGACTTCTTCCACATTCTTAATGAGTCCACCAGTAGTTCCATTATTGATTAGGTTCAAAAACCACAGGAATCTCACCTCATTGCTCTATTCTCTAACTTGACCAAATTGTTAAACAAAGATAACCTGTGAGTATTTTTGGCCATCCTCCTTGTTTCTTCTTCGAAGCATTCACTATGCACACTAAGTCTCCTTGAGACACAGTTATGTTGAGGGTATGTGACAGTGTAGTGCTTGATTATAAATAATTTGATGACATGTAATTAGGTAGAAATGTATTTTTGCAAACATTCACTACTTGATGTAACTTAGCAATAAAATACTGTTTTCTCTCCTTGTGAGAGTTTACATATTTCTCCTTGATTTGAAAGTATAATGACCCAAGTTTCTGTAATCTTTTGAATAATTTATTAGTATTCATGCTTTTGTTGTGTTATTCTACTGAAGCATCACCTTCCACATTGAGAATAATTCTATATGAACTTCTTTTCCACAATTTAGATTTGATCTGAGATATAACTAAAGATTTGTCAGTAGCTCAATTTTTTTTCACATCTCAAATGTGCTGCTGGTCCAAGGTTATCACTGCTTTTAATAAAATTGACGATGCATTGATGTCCTGTGTCTAGGTAATCGTGATGGGTGCCACTAATAGACCACAAGATCTAGACTCTGCTATTTTGCGAAGGATGCCGACAAGATTTCATATAAATCAGCCTGTAAGTATTGATGTGGGTGTAATTCTGAGAGGTTACTGTTGTTTAATAGTTGTGATTATGACCACATAGTTGAGATGAATGTTTCAGTATGAATTTTTTGAAGTGGTAAGAGAGTGTTAAACTTGCTTGGTTAATCTTAGAAGTGAAGAATCTGTGAAAGGAAACTTCTCAGAAAAGTGTAGTTTTTTATTGTGTCAAACTGTATGAGCTTGCTTTGTTTTCTCCTCGTGTATTATTCCAATCATCTGGATCTAAAGAGTGTCCTAACAAATTGCATTATTTTAAAATTTTGCCTTTTAAATGTCACGAATCTTTGATGGAAAGGATACATGCATCGAGATAGTTACATTAGATAATGAATTTGAGATCTGACCCAAAGTTGTTTGCTAGGATTAAATTTACAGGCTTTTCGACTCAGACCCAAAGTCCTTGTTCAAGTTTTAAAGCGGCAGCATTGCGTGTATCCCTGCCACCCCTCACCTCACCTTCTTACTCTTGACTCCTCACTGTTTTTTTTTCCCTCCAGTTCTAATGAAAGGTCTCGGCCCAGAACATCAACTGTACTCTTCTCCAAAGATGTTACCTGGTCTGCTGAGCTCCTCCAGCATTTTGTGTGTGTTGCTTGGATTTTCAGCATCTGCAGATTTTCTCGTTTGGCATTGCTTATATCGTTAGCAAAAGATGTGCCTTATTGTTTTTCTTTACTATTAGGACAGGTATCTGGTTAGGAAAGGTATAGAGATATACAGTGTCTTAAAAAAATTATTCAGCTCTCACAACTTTTCACATTTTACTGCCTCATTTTCTAAATTTAAAATATATTGAATAGGATTTTTAAGCTGATGTACAAAACACTGTGCATTATGTCAAATCAAAAGAAAATTTCCAGAATCTTCAAAATAATTTACTAAAATTTAAAAAACAAAATTGAGGCTGAAAAAGTTTTGATCCCCTTTGTAATTACTATGCCAACTTTCCTTGGGTGTAATACTATATTATCTTACTAACTCACCTGATTTGTTGATGTAGAAAATTGGAGGATCCCCTCGCTCTGTAAGGTCTAACAATATGGTAGATTTTCAACAGACCAAACCAAAATGAAGAGAGCAGAGCATTCAAGGCAAGTCAGGTAAATGAGAAACACAAATTTGGAGAAGAGAACAAGACCAACTCAAGGGCACTGAACGTACATTGGAGCTTAGTGCAGTCCATTGTGGAAAATATATGAAACCACAGCCACACTGCCTAGGTCAGGGCATCCCTCTAAACATAGTTACTGGAGAAGAATGGCACTTGTAAGAGAAGCTACTATGATGCCAACAGTCACTCTGGGTGAGCTGCAGAAATCAGTGGCTGCAACTGGAGATGAAGTTCATGGCTCCACATCTCTAAGGCCTTGCACAAAATGGGTATTTATGGAAGAGTGGCTTTAAAAAAAAGTGTATTTTGCTCGTTAAAGGCTTAGCAAAGCATCATTTAGAAGATGCTGTAAAGATGTGGAAGAGAGTCTTGTGGTTGGATGAAACTAAACTGGAACTTTTTGGTCACAACACCAAGTGTTACATGTAGTATAGATGTAATACTGTGCATCAGCCTTGTAACACAGTCCCTACCGTAAAGTATGGTGGCAGTGGCATCATGCTGTAGAGATGCTTTCCAGCAGCAGGGACTGGAAATCTGGTCAGGATTGATGGGGAAATTCAATGCTGCTAAATGCAGAGAGATCCTGGATTTTAAAAGATACGTGCTGGCCGCTACCAGAAAGCTTAAACCGGGGGGAAGTTCACCTTTCAGCAGGGCAATGACCCAAAGCAAAGACTGCCAGAACAACCATGGAGTGGTTTCAAATTACGAAAATTGACGCCCTTGTGTGGTCCAGTCAGAGTTCTGATTTTAATTCAATCTAACACCTCTGGCAAGATTGCTGTCCACTGCCGCTTCCCAACTAACCTGGAGGAATAGGCAAATCCAGCTCCATCACACTGTGCAAAGCTAATCGAGACTTGTCCAAAAAGATTACTGCTGTAATAACTGTGAGAGGTGGTTTAACTAAGTATTGAGCAAAGGGGAATGTATACTTTTCAACTGCTGATATTTCAGTTTTTGAATTTTTAGTTTTTCAAACTTCAGTTTTCCCTTTTTTGGGGGTCTTTTGTGAAAAAAAGGAGCATGTGATCCACAAATAAAAATTCTCAGTTAAATTTTGTCAAAATCCATAGTTGTAATACTCATGTATGTGAACGAAGAGTTGGGGGCTGAATACTTTTATAAGGTACTTTATTGGCTGAGCAAGACAAAGGGGATTAGATTAGGTTGGCACTTTGACGTTCATGGATAAGAGTTGTGTTGAAGTTCCTGGTTCCAATCTGTATAACTCCGACTCTTGACATGAGTCTGCGGGATTGATGACTGGCTACATTGGAAAGTGCATTGAGGACATTACTGGGATTAAATACTACACTGCCAGGGCAAACCAGGAACCAGGGATTGGGATGCTTCCTTCAGATCGGGGGACAGGACAACTCTAAAGTCAGCAAGAGCCATGCTCTCACATCAGGAAGGCAAGGTGTGAGTACGCACAGAAAATCCTTTATGATGCCAGGGACACAAGCCACGTGATAAGGTATACAATTCATAACCAATTACAAGTCCGCCCTGCATGTCAACGACAGCCTTTGCCTCCCTTGATAGGCTGAATGCTCCTTGTACATGATTTGATCAATTGAATGATATGACATCAAGGAAAGCACCTTCTCTTCCTGAGGAACAAGCACAGTCTGGGCGCAGCCAAATTGAGGGGAACCCTAGCCAGGGTAAACCCATGCAAATTTGCAGAACCAGGCCACATCCCTGGTCAGGTGTTGAGGGATGGTGCGGCCCAGCTAACAGAGGCCTTAATGGACATCTTTAATATCTCTCTGAAACAGTTCACTTTTCCTGCAGGGTTCAAGGAAGCCACCATCATTCTAGTACCCAAGAGAGCTACAATAACTGGTCTAAATGATTGTTTACCACCCAGTGCCACTGGGTGGTAAAAAATCGTGAGGAAGAAAAAATCTGCAGGTGCTGGAAGTCCAAGCAACACACACACACAACAATCATGAAGTGCTTTGAGTGACTGGTAATGTGTCATATAAAATCCCACCTTTCAGCTACATTGGATACTTTACAGTTCACCTATCTTTCAAATGGGTCCACTTATGATGCCATTGCCTCAGCCCTCCACTCTGTCCTGTCCCACCTAAAAAAACAATGCCTCATGAGTCAGGGTGTTAATTGACTTCAGCTTGGCATTTAACACCATCATCCCTCAGAGGCTGGTCAGTAAACTGGCCTTGTTGGGATTTAACACCTCTCTCTGTAACTGGATTTTGGACTTCTTGATAGAAAGACCTCAGTCAGTCCAAGTTGGCAGCAGTGATGAGTCAGCATGTAGATAGGCTTGTCAAATGGTGTGAGAACAACAACCTGAGTCTCAATGTGGACAAGACAAAAGAGATGATTCTGGACTTAAGGAAGGCACAGGTCGATCACTCTCCATTGTATCTCAATGGCTCTGTGGTGGAGAGAGTGAAGAGCAGAATGTTCCTTGGAGTGTACATAACAGATGATCTAACCTGGACCCACAACAGCTCCTCACTAGTCAAGAAGGTACAGCAGCATCTACGCTTTCTGAGGAGATTGAGGTGTGCAAGGCTCTCCTTTCCCATTCTTATCAGATTTCTATATGAGCACCATCAAGAGTGTCCTGTCCGGCTGCACCATTGTGTGGTATGGAAGCTGCAAGGCATTGGATCACAAGACCCTATGGAGGATAGTAAATTCGCTGAGAGGATCATTGTGTTGCCCTCTTCCCCACCCCTCCCCCTTCCCCATTTGTGACATTTACTGGGAATGTTGCAGGAAAAGGGAGCAAAGCATTGTTGAGGACTCATTACCCATCCCACAATCTCTTTAACCCACTACCGTCAGAAAGGAGAAACAGAAGCATCAGGACTAGGACTGCCAGATTGGGTAGCACCTTCTTCCCTCAGGCCGTGAGACTAATGAATACCTTGCCACTACTTTAATATTTTGGTGTATGTACTGCATATGATATAATGTGGGTGTGCCGGTCTGGAGGAACGTTGTTTCATTTGGTTGTATATATGTACAATCAGATGACAATAAGTTTGAACTTGAACTCTATGAATCTAATACATTGTAAATGTTCGAATTGGTGTGGATCAATGAAATAATTCTGATGTAAATTTGGTTTCCTATGCCACATGCTTGGTTTGCAAGGACATATGTTATTATATATGTAGTTTCTCCTTAAAAATTATCATGCAACAGCTTTTAGAAATCTTACATAAGCATAATTTTTTTTTAAAAAGCTGTAGTCTTATGTTAATAATTTAAATGCTGAAACTCAATTGGATATGTTTGTGTCAATTATTGTAAAGATTGAATGTGTCACCTAGGTAAGGCACATAAACAAACAGAAAAAGCAATTTTGCTTGAAAGCTTCAGGATTCTTAATAAAAGTCTGCACTAAATTCAACAATCTCCCATGTCCCGTTACAACAAAGGAAAATTATATCAAAGCACATTGTTTGCATTTTTATCACTTATCGAACGATAAGGACTGATAGCAGATTATGTTAAGGTTAGTGAGGGACTCACAGAAGATGTGGTTAAACCAGTAATGTGAAAGCTATGTAGTGTAGCGATAATATGAACTTTATAACATTTAAATTAAGAAAACGACAAGATACAGTAGTGCAGAACACAAAATGATAGAGGAAGTCAGCAGGTCATGCAGCATCTATGGAGGGGAATTAAGCAGTCAATGTTTCAGGCCAAGATCTTTCATCAAAAAATAACTAATGTAAATAGGGCATAGGATGTTGACTAGGTGTGGTGAAAGATGGCATGGAACTGCAAAAGGTCATTAGGCTGTACTGAAGAATAAAAACTATTAAGTGATGGTAAAGTAAAACATCACTCTGTGAACTAGGCATTGTTGAGAAATCAGCATCAATTGATTTTAATTGCTCAAGTACCATTAACCATGTTTCTCAAGAGTCTGGTCACATGTATGCAAGGATAACAGGTTTCCTTCCTTCCGTGATTTTCAGAGCAGTTATGTTTTATTAATAACAGTCAATTTAAAATTCTTCATTTACTGAGGTGCAGTTGAAAATGGTATCTTTAGTTCATTGGATCTAGATCTCTAGATTTCTCGTCAATTACCGTAACCATTGTATTCCCAGTAGACTTATGCTTGAACTACGTGGTGGAATGCCCACATGATGGATTGAGTCAAGCAGCTACTTTGGTTTGCATGATTTCAGTATTTTAGTAGTACCTTCTGTCATATATTGATAAATACTCTAAATTTTATCTTTGTTTTACAGAATATCAAGCAACGAGAATTAATCCTGGCTTTAATTCTACTAAATGAAAAGGTACCTGACTTGTATGAAAAGAAATTACAATTGAATTCTGTTCTAATTTTATTTCTAATTTAGTGATACAGCCCTTCAAGCCATGATGCCCCAGCAACCCCATATTCCTGATTAACCCTAACCTAATCACAGGCAATTTACAATGACTGTTGAAACTGCCAATACATCTTTGGACTTGTGAGAGGAAAGCGGAGCATCCGGGGAAAACCCACACATTCTACAGTGAGGACGTAGAGACTCCTCACAGAACGGTGCTGGAATTCAACTCTGAAATGCCCCAAGCTGTAATAGCATCGAGCTAATCACTATACTACCCTGGTGTCCAAATGTTGGATTGCCAAATCTTTACCAAATTTGGCTTGAGATTTTGTTTCTGAGATAATGTATCAGATTAGATATAATAATCAGTATCTTCACACTACTCACAAATTTGCTATTTTCATAGATGTTGCGGGTTTTTCCTTTTAAAACTAAAAACAAATAAGGTTTCTGTTTTTTTTAAAGTGGGGCCGGTATTTGACATAAGTGCAAACTCAATACAAAACAAAGCTTTGCTGTTGTATATTTTATTAACATGGATGCCTGTTTCTGATGCTGGTAAATGGTAATTCATGATGTCATTGAATACCAGGCATCGGTATGAACATTGCTGTTTCTCGCTGATCTGTTTCCACACTGTGCTGGGTTCTGGGAGCTCAGAACTGAGCCTTACTAAAAATAGGCTTATTTTTGTCCATTTGTTCAGCTAAAGTTGAGAATTCAATGTTGGGTAATGGACAGGAATGTAGAGTAACGTGGTCTGATTTTCCTCCGTTCCTTGTCAGGTTCTCTTCATGTAGTTCCCGTTATTATATCTTTAAAAACCATTCTCTAAATATTATGATGTATTCTAGCCTTGAAAGTGCATTGTTTCTTTAGTGGATCCATAATAGCACAAGACCACCATATTTCATCAATGCTTTACTTGTTTGGCATTCCTCAGTGATTTAATATACTGCAAATATATTATGGTCTTGTTCATCGTTGCCAGTTTTTTTTTTAATGTTGCGAACTTGGTTTAGATTGCTTGCACACTTGACCTTTGCAACACTTATGTTCATATAAAATCTACTGAGGTTTGGTTTGTGTATTAATCTTTATTTTGACTGTTGTTGGTTCCTTTCTTCTCCCTGTATGTGAAGAAGTTTCAAGCATCTACTTGGAATCTCTAACATGTTTGGTATGGGTTGTAAGGTTGCTTTGGGCTGGTAGCTTAGATGGATTTCTGCCGCACTTCATTATGACAACTTTGTCATATGAACTTTGTTCGTTATGACAACTTTGGGCTGCCTCTGACATACTAGTATTTTATTAACATATTATTATTATTATTAAGGCATTTTTTAGAATTTAAAGTGTCTTAAGTATATTCCTTTGTTTCTTAATAGGTGGACAATTACGTGAACTTAAGTGAAATTGCTAAGGAAACTCATGGCTTTTCAGGGAGTGATCTCAAAGAACTCTGTAGAGATGCAGCCATGTTCTGTGTCCGAGATTATGTAAATGGCTCTGAAGAGGAGGAAAGGTTTGTAAAAAAAAACTTAAAACCTGGATCTTCTTTCAGGTGCAGTTTTTGCACTGTGATGACTGATTGGATGTAGATTCGCAATCAAGTGGCAACAGAGATTGGATTTTAAAAGGTTTTGTTTATGGAGGTGGTTGTCAGCACTGTAGTCTTAAGTTATGAACAATATCACAAAGGTGTACAAGATGAGAAGAGGCATAGATTGAGAGGATAGCCAGACTTTTTCCCAGGGTAGAAATGGCTAACACAAGGGAGCATAATATTAAGTGATTGGAGGAAGGTATGGATGGTGGGGGGGGGGGGTACCAGAAGTATGTTTTTTTTACTGAGAGTGGTGGATGGGTGGAACACTGCCACGGTAGAGGTAGATGCAGATACAAAGGGGCATTTAAGACTCTCTTAGAACAGCACATTTATGATAGAAAAATGGATGGAAATGCTTGGATTGATATTAGTGAGGGCACAGTATTGTTGATTGAAGGGCCTGTGGTCTATGTTCTAATATCATGCTGCGTCTGCAACCACACTATTGAAACAGCAGGTTCTGCAGTGCAAATAAAACTGGTCTTTAAGATAGTGAATTAATCATATTTTTAAGTTTTTTTTGAATGCTTGACAGCTTATTTAATTTCTTGATAAGTATATTTCATAACTTGTCAGTTACCCAGGGACATTCTTGGGGTTTGAAACTGATTTTTCATTTTTTATTCTCTACTTTTTGCCTCTTTCCTTTGTTTGTATTTGTTTCTTTGTTTTCTGTTCTTTCTAATTGTCTTTGACCCTCTTCCCCTCCCGCCTCCCCCAATGAACTGGCCACTGAGTATGCGTTCATGGTGTTCTGCTGCTGTAGCACATCCACTTCAGGGTTCAACATGTGCATACAGAGATGCTCTTCTGCACACTGCATGATTATTTGCATTACTGTCCCCTTCCTGTCAGCTGGAACCAGTCTGGTTATTCTCCTTTGACCTCTTTCATTAACAAGGTTTTTGGCACACAGAACAGCTGCTCACTGGATGTTTATTGTTCTTCACACATTCTCTGTAAATTCTAGAGACTGGTGTGTGTGAAAATCCCAGAACAGCAGTTTCTGAGATACACAAACCACTTTGCACGGCACCAACAATCATTTCACAGTCAAAGTCACTCAGATCACATTTCTTCCCCACTCTGATGTTTGGTCTGAACAGCAACTGAACTTTTTGAACATGTCGGTGTGGTTTTTTGCATTGAGTTGCTGCCACATGAGTAGATAGTTGTATTAACAAGCAGGCTTACTGAACAAAGTTGTCAAAACCTTGTGAAATCCCTTGGTTTCCTTAACTGCTTAAGTCTAGGGAAGGTACTCTCCAGTCCCGTCAAAATCGTGAGATTGAGACTGCTTTCCCACCCCAAAGCCGGTTTGTGTGAATGTGTGTAACTTGCTACCCTGTAACAAATTAGTGCCACAAAGTAACAGATGGTATTCCACATACGATTCAAAGATATTTATGAATCTTAATTAAAGGGTTAGATAAAGAAAAACAAAAAGAAAAGGGCTCATTTTAATTAAAGCATCAAATGTGCACAGTTTGGAGCTCAAAGTTTCATCATATTCACCTTTCTTCGATCAATCTCGCCCCTGGCTTAGTCAAATCACAGTCTCCTCCAGGTTGAAACCTATGACCTCTTCTCTTCAGTGTCTTCTCTCTTCATCTTCCGCTGAACAAAAGCCCCAAGCCCAACTTTAGTGTCCCTCACCAGAGAAACCTCCTTCTGCTCTACCATCTTATTTGGATGGCACACATTTCTCCTCATCCCTTATCTTCATCAATAATCCAAACAGACTGAAAACAGAACAGACTGCTCTTACAGAACTAATAAATGAAATACATAAGGCATAACAGTAAAAAATGAAACAAGGTATTACACTCTCTCCCCATCGATAGTCATGTCCTCATGACTTTGAAATAATTTGTCAATCCATATTAATAACACCATTTTCAAAGGAATTTTATGATGTCAGAACCTCCAATCCATCTGTAAATAGTTGTGACATATCTCACTAGGAGGACAGTCATAGCATTCTGTTCCCCTGGCCAGCCTAACTGGGGGTCTTCTGACTCCTTGAGAACTCCTTACCCCATTATCTACTTCTTCAGTGTCAGACACTCCTTGGGATACATCTGGTCTACATGACAAGGCCTTCCCCGGTCTGTCACTCATGCCTTCCTGCAACTTGAACCTCTGCCTGCTGGCTGAGCTCAGCTTCAGCCCCGGTTACTTTAGAGCCCAGCCCCCCTTCATGGTCCAGCTACAAGCTTCCATGCCCACTGCTAGTCCCCCTGTTTCTCCTGCCTCAGCATGAGAAGGGTTGGGAATCTCTTCTTCAATTAGTGGGGTGTTGGCGAAAGGCAGCATATACCACACCCCCATTTCTTCATCCTCCAAGTCCGTGTCCCACTCAGGGTTTGGGAAAGGTTTAATCCTTCCTGCTGCTGGTCCTTCAGTCTCTTCACATCGCCGTGGAATCCTCTTACTAGGTGTAGGGAGCAGGTCAGCCTCTAGGTCAACACGCACCTCTTGACCCAGAGGCAGAAGGTAGTTCCAATGAAGAATCTTGACAGGCCCATTCCCATCCTCTGGTTTCACCTGGAAAACCGGTAGGTTTGGCATCTGACTCTCCACCACATGGGGCGTAGCCACCCAGTGGTCAGCCAAGTTATGCTTCCCAGGCAGCCCCAGATTCTTTGAGGACTCGGTTTCCCAGCACAAGTTGGGAGAACCTAACCTTTTGATCATACCTCCTCTTATTTCCTTGATTCTGCTTGGTAGCTGCAACCCCGGCTAATTCATAAGCCTTTTTCAGCTCCCTTCTCATATCAGACACATATTTCAGATATGTCTTTGGTGGTAGATCTTCCTCACCAGTCCCAAAACAAAGGTCAACAGGCAACCTCGCCTCGTGTCCAAACATCAGATAATATGGCGAGTACCCAGTAGCTTCATTTTGTGTACAGTTGTGTCGTTGGCCCAGATGTTCAATAGGTTGACTCCTCTTGTTCTTTTTGCTGATCTCCAAGGTTCCAAACATGTATAGTAAGGTCCGATTAAACCTCTTGGGCTGGGAATCACCTTGCGGGGAATAAGGCGTAGTCCTCGACTTCTCGACTCCAAGCATGCTCAGTAGTTCATGTATGAGTCTACTCTCAATCTCGTTCGTGATCACTATGTGTCCACCTGGGGAGCCCATAGTAAATGAAATAATTCTCCCATAACACTTTCGCCACTGTGGACACCCTCTGGTAGGGAAGGCTTGCGCATATCTGGTGTATTCGTAATGACCAAGACATTCACCATGTTGCTCGCATCTGGCTCCGTTGGCAGGAAATCCATGCACACTAGGTCAAGTGGCCCTGCACTCTGCAAGGGGGACAATGGAGCTGCCCTCGCAAACAGCGTCTTCCTCCGTATACATTGAATGCACGACTTGCAGTACTCTTCAACCTCTGGCTTCACCCGGGGCCAGTAGAACTGATCTCTGACCAATCCATAGGTCTTGCCAACCCCCAAATGGCCAGAATCATCAAGAAGTTGCTTTAACACAATCCTCCAATACTTCTCAGACAGATCCAGCTGAGAACACCGAGGCCAGTCCAGAGGCAACGTGACCCAATATAGAATCTGGTTCCTCAACTCCAGTCTGGTCCATTCTCTCAGTAATTGAGACACCACAGCCTGTTCCGTCCTGTCTGCTTGGGCCTTTTTCAACCGCTGATCAAACGGTGCCAATGCCCAGGTCACCTCGTTGAGCAGCTGCCTCTTCCACAGGACTCCATGCTGGCAACTGGTTTGTTTTCAAAGCAGTCAGGTTGCAGTAAGCTTTTGGAATGGCACCATCAGAACCTCCCAAATGATCTACCGCTCGATCCTGCCCTCATCTTTCCTCTGCCTTCACCGTGATGGAAAGCTGGCACATGGCTTTCACTCCAGGGTCAGGGACACTCTCCCACTCTCCCTCCCTGTCCAGCCCATCATGCACGCATTGGGACAACGCGTCATCATCAATGCTCCTACTTCCTGGCTGGTACTTCAGGCTGAAATCATATGTGGTTGAGAATTGTAATTGTCATGGATGTGGAGGAGCTGATCCTTCCAATGCTGGTAGCAAGTAAAACTACAGCAACTTCACTTCCTCCCACTGATTTTGTTCCTCTTGTTCTGTCAGTAGCGCCTGCTTGCAAACACAATACAAGAGACATTCACAGACATCTAATATCCTTTTAGTGATTGACAGATCAAATAATTATTGTGCATTTCTTAAAAACAAATACAATAAAATTCCTTCATTTCTACTATTTTTATCAGGAGCACTGCATACGCAGGGCTCTTAGTATTATTAAGGATCTCACCAATCCATCTAGCATTCTTTTTGACATTCTGCCATCAGGCAGGAGACTACGATGCATCAAGTTAAGGTCAGTCAGAATGGGAAACAGCTTCTTCTCTCAAGCCATTAGGCCTCTGTACTCCCTGCAGCATCGCATTCAAAGTGTCACTGGTTAATCTGTTCTATACCTTAGAATATTTAATTTACGCACTTCAGTCTATTTATGCATGATTCATCTGTAGATTCTATCCTTACTTTCATAAGTCATTGTGTGTTATGTGTACTACTGTGCTTTATACTCTGGCTTGAATAAATGTTGTCTTCTAGTATACATGTATCTAGTTAAATAACAATAATCTTGACTTCACTTTACTTACTTACCTGTACTTATTTATACTGTTTCACATTTGTTTCCAAAATGGAACACAACATAACCAGGTAGACAACTCCATTTTGGCTTTCAAATGTGGCTGGTCTCATCCTATTATTTTACACATTTAGTCTGATAGATTCTGCAAAGCTCATTCAAATTTTTAAAAAAGTTATTTGTTTTAATAGTGCTAAGGAGAAGATTCGACCCATCAAGCAACAAGATCTTCAGAAGGCAATAGAAAAGTTGCGGAAGTCTAAAGAAGCTACTGTTTCAAATGGTTTGCTGCACGTCAGTGTAGACTGAGGATAACCTCAAGCTCAGTTGGAAGGTCAATCTGGGCTATATGGGCTTAATGACTTGCTGAATGACGGCTCCTCCTTGCTCACTGCAAGAGCTGCATTTGAAGAAAGAAGAGGGATTTTTTTCCCTCAAAAAATATTCCATTTCTGTGAATGTAACACCACCTATCAAATATGTAAACTGAACTCAGCAATTCCTCTGGTTCATCTTCAAAGAAAACTTTATACCAAATTTTTAGTGTAATTTTTATTCACTGGATTGTACCGATAGATACGATAGGATTTTCTGTAGTTGGTTCCATTTGTGAATATATTAGTAGCATTGTCCAAGATGTAAAATGAAAAGAGTACTGCTTGAATAGTCCAAATGCCAGAAAAAATTTTAGTGATCTTTAAGGCAGGTGAGACGACTGACTGGATCTCACTGCAACCTAGAGCTATTATTGATGATGAATTGGATTAATTGTGGAGTCCTAGAAATGGATTGAAATTTATGTGAAGAAGCTATTCAGAGCAGTTTTCGTTGACTTTTGGTTGAACATTAGTCATGATTGTTAAGTTAATTAAAGATAAAAGCAGCTTATGCTTTTTAAATGTATTTTTTATTTTATGGGTCAAGGTAAATAAATGTCTGAAGTCTATAATGTTTTATCTTTTTTATTTGCTTTGAAAAATGTAAGCTGTTAATTGTACAGACTGCTATCTTTGCTAATAATTTTGAACAATTCAATATATGCATTCAATTTTGGTTTCTTACCAAAAAATTCTGAACTTTATAAGATGTGTGGGTCAGTGCACAATAATTTTTATGAAGAATGGCTTAAAATTGGAAGCTTCATTTGAACAGAAAAATAACTGAAGCTTTTAAAACAAATTAATGAAAAATTGAGTTCATAATTTGGCTAATTGAATGAAGGCGATGTTCACAAGAACTTCTTTTAACATAAGGGTAGTTAATGGTCTGCCTATATCTTTTTAAGAAGTGTTTTATGTATAATGCATTTGGGGAATAAAAACCAAAAAGGTGGAGGTAAAACAGAGAAATAAATGCATTTACAGTAGATCCAATTGAGGACTTTATATCAATACAAGATTAATGTGATTACAATGTTTAATAAAATTGGCATCAGTACATTTACTAATCAATGTTAAATTAAAGTTTCATTTACAGATGTAGAACTTTCTCTGATTTCAGTGTTCATGTTTTTTGTTATCTCATGTTCACACATTCAATCATCCAGTTGTCTGCTTTAAAGCTTATATTTCAATCCTGAGGATTCTTTTAATAGCCTTGGTAATTGTGATATTTATTATATTGCTGGCCATTTCTAATCTGGCTCTTACATGTCCCTTCTGACTGTCTATTAGAGGAAATAACTAGTTCTGTGTATAAGTAGCTTAAAAGACTATTTAGAGATACACCACAAACAGGTCCTTCTGGCCCAACAACCTGCACTACCAGCAACCTACCTTTTTCACACCGGCCTAATTACAGAATCATTTACAATGACCATTTAACCTAATAACTGGTACATCTTTCAACTGAGAGAGGAAACAGGAGCACCTAGAGGAGCAGACAAGCTCTTGACAGACAGTACAGGCACTGAACTTTGAACTCCAGAATGCCCCGAGCTATAGTAAGTGTCGAGCTAACTGCTAATGGATTTTTTTTGAAGTACTGTATTAAATAAAATAATCTGCATAGTTAGCACATTGTTTCCATAACTAATCAATGGGATAAGTCAAAATCACATTGAGAAACTAGATGCAATACAGATTTATGATATAACAATTATTTTGTTTTAATATTTATTACTTATTAATACATGTGAGAAGAAAATACATGTTACTTAGGCTAGACGGTGAAACAAGTTGTTTGCAATATTAAACGTCAGTATTGTATACTCTGAAATTCCATATGGCAGATAGTTAATTACAATGCTTTAAGTGCACAGATGAAGATGAAAGGAAGCTGGAGTTTTTAATTATGATTTTAATAAATATAATAAATTACATTAAAATAGAATGAGCAGCAGTGTCTTTGGTGCATCTATACAAAATGTCCTTTCCTGTATATGCATGTGATTGGAAGCAGGGATTCGCCTAATGTTAACTATCAACATGAATGTTATACTTTTAGTGACTTGCCTACAAAGTTGCAGACTTCCTTCTCAGCATTTTATCGTGTTTGTAGTTCCATTTGGGCTTGCTTTGTTTTAAATAGCTTGACTGGAAGAAGTGAGTACTGCAAGAAAGGGTATAATCATTTTTCCAAATATTTGGCTGAGATACTAAATGTTAAACTTATACTTCACTGTGACTGAGGAAGCATTGAATTTTCAGAGAAAAAGGTGTCTATGGAATTCAAAGATTTACTCAGTTTTGAAATTTGCCTTTGTTGAAGGATCTTACTGAAATACACATATAGCATTTGTTTAGAAGAACCACCTGACGAAAAATGTTAAAACGGGCACTTTCTATAAAGTATCAATTCAATTTGCATAAAATTTAAAGTAAGTTATCTCTCCTTGTCCATCCAATTCTGTATGGTGTAAACAGACCATAACAGTTTTGATCTGTGTGATGTGACCAACGTACTTGTTGCTGTACATGGTGACTGAAAATATCCCAAATGTGCAGTTAATGATTTGACATTGCTATGAATTTCCTACTGTCCTACTGCAGTGTGCACTACAAACTAAAATGTTACAGATGAACCTCACTCCAGCATGGGTGTCTTGTAGTGTATCAGGACTTAAGGAACGACTACCAGTATATTATTGACCTTCGCTGTGCTCCCGCAGTGAGTTTAGTGACCTTTGGAAACATACAGAGGTATATGGAGAAGCAATGTTCTGATGGTGCTTTGCCGATACTTTCTCTAACCACTCTTACCCCACCCACCCCACTGACTTCTTGTCCTTACTATTATCTGCCCTGCCTGGGGAAGTTACCAAAATCTGAAACTTAAAAATGCACTAGAAATTCTCAACAGGCCATGCACCATCTTTGAATAGAGAATACAGTTGACGTTTTTGGATGATAGTAACACCAATTGCATCACCTTCTAGGATGGAGACGCCAAGGCACAGGATCAGGAAAAAAAAGCTGCTGAGCGTCGTTGGCTCGGCCAGCTTCATTTTGCACAACTAGTCTCACTGCCACTGGGAACATCTTCCAAAGGTTAGATACAGCATCCATCATGAAGACGCCACCGCCTTGAAGGTGCAGGCCCCTTGCCATCCAGTATATGCCCTTTTCTCATTACTAGCATCAGTGAGGAGGTACAGACGCCTGAAGACACACTTAACATTTTAAGGTATAGCTTTCCCCTCTGCCATCAGAGTTATGAACAGTAAGTGAACGTTACCCTATCATTTTATTGTTTTTATATATATTTGATTTTATGTATTTGCACAACATTTGACGACATATGCCCATGATCATAAACATGATTTTGATTCTGTTTCGACTAATTCTGGAATTATGGTAGCTGCCAGAATGATCAGGTTTTCCCACATTCTCTGGTTTTATTCTCTGCAGACTTGCACACTCTACATCGTGGCCCTTGGAAGATGTCTGCAATTTGTTCAACCAGCATCCTGTAACTCTACACCAAAGCTGAAATAACTTGATCATCCCTTAAAAGGGCGTAATTATGTGTGGGTAATTCAACTTGCTTTTAAATGCAAACGATTATCTACTGTATATGAGTCGAACATTGCGTTGGCTACATCATCGCTATTCACCTTTTGAGTATTGTGACGATCAGCCTACATTGTGTTATTTCAACACAAATATGAATTCAGAAACTATTTCCAATTTGACAATCAGCCGGCGTCATACTACTTCAATGAAAACGACATGCACGCTTCAGCTGCCGTAATACACTCATTTCAAAAATGGAGACAAACTCACCCGTATTGACATCAATGGATCCGGGGTTGAGAGGGTGAACAGCTTTACGTTCCTCGGCAGAAACATCACCGAGAATCTCATGTGATCTGTACATACCGGCTGTGTGGTGGAAAAGGCACAACAGTCCCTCTTTCACCCCAGACGGTTGAAGAAGTTTGTTATGGCCCCCCAAATCCTAAGAGCTTTCTGCAGGGACACAATTGAGAGCATCCTGACTGGCTGCATCACTGCCTGGTATGGGAACTGTGTTTCCCTCAATCGTGGGACTGTGCGGAGACAGCCCAGCGCATTTGTACATGTGAACTTCCCATTATTCCGGACATTTACAGAGACAGGTGTGTAAAAAGGGCCCGAAGGATCAATGGGGACCCAAGTCACCCCAATCACTAAATGTTCCAGCTGCTACCATCCGGGAAACGGTATAACAGCATAAAAGCCAGGACCTACAGGCTCCTGGACAGCCATCAGACTGATTAATTCATGCTGACACAACTGTATTTCTATGTTATATTGGGTGTCCTGTTGTACATACTATTTATTATAAATTACTATAAATTGCACATTTAAACGGAGGCGTAACGTAAAGATTTTTACTCCTCATGTATCTGAAGGATGTAGGTGATAAAGGCAATTCAATTCAATTCAATAGCACGAAAAGTGTTGTCATGCCAAATTTTGCAGATTTTGGGCTGCCCATTTCTCATTGTGTTTCTCAATTGTTTTGTGTTACATTTACTAAATCGCATTATCTCTGTCCTTTCAGGCTGTTTGAATGCGATGATAGAGTTTGCAGAATGCTGAGGAAATTTCTGTCTGGGGAAATTAACTTTAGGGATATTCAGGATGGTTTCTAGCTCTGAAATTGAACACATAAACACTCTCCCAACCATATGAATCATTTTAGTTCACACAGGGTTCTGATCTTAGCCAGAGCATCATAAAAGTTGCAGATGGATACACTTGAATTGATTGATGCTCAGGAAGATCTGGGAGTCTCCGAACTATCTCCACTTTGTCTATTTTGTGCCTCATAAGCAAACTGTGCACATAGAGACGTTGTCCAGGAACTGGAAATATTGAAATTTTTTAAGTGCCTTGAGAAATTGTACAGCGTATCTGACAGCAACTGTGTAAAATAGAAAATGAATTGCAAAAGATCTTGCCGGCATGATTTAATGCTATTTTTTTTTCTCTTCTCATTAAAACTTGACTGTTGTTTTTGCATAGGTAGATCACTTTTTCTGCTTTTTATACCTGGTTCCAGCATCAATCCCAACATGTAGGATTATAGAGTAAAATAGAGTAGGTGAGCACACCTCTGTGAATTTAACATGGAGCAGATGGTATCTATGAAGAGATTCACTCTATTCAGCTTTACCCTTTTAGTGACCTGTACCATTCACTATCATTCTTCACAGAAGCCGCCCGATCTGAATATCTAGCACACACACCCAAAATGCTGGAGGAACTCAGCACGTCAGGCAGCATCCAAGGAAATGGACAACCAGTCAACACTTCAGGCTGAGACGCTTCTTGAGGACTGGAAAGGACAGGACACGTTTCCTGCTTTTTATTTCTGAGTTCTAGCATCTGCATTATCTTGCTCTTAAATTCTTCACATCAGTCCTTGAAGGGTGCAGCCAAGCTGCTACCAACAGCACAGTTGCACTTCCCAAAATAAAGAATCTTGTGGTTTCTGTGAGTCATACTACAAATAAAGTGAAGCTGGATACATTTTCTTTTTGTTTAAATGACTTCATTCACCCTTTATTCATTCACTCAAAGACTTCATGAACCAGAAGCATTAATCAAGCTAACCACATTCCCCATTTGTAATGCAAAAGTCTGAATTCATGTCTGGTTGAAAAAGAAACTTGCCACCACCTTATGCTTGGTTGGTATCTGTCTGTCTTGAGAGCAACGGGTGATGGTGATCTGGGCAGAAGCCTGGGAGGAAAGTATGGAGGTCCTGAGATGCCCAGTTGTCAAGATCCCCCTCTTGGCCTCACAAGTGTAGTTCAAAGGAAAGCATAGGAAGTAATACGCCCGGCACCATGTTTACACCTGTGCAAACTGTGTGATGACAGTCCAGTCAAGTCTGTTCTTCTCCCATCTAAAAAAGGAAATCATTCTGAGGAGAGTGTGTGGAGAGGATGTTTCCAATAGTGGGAGAGTCTAGGACCAGTGGGCATAGCCTCAGAGCAGAAAGACATCCCTTTAGAACAGAAATGAGCAATTTCCTGTAGCCAGAGAGCGGTGAATCTGGAATTCATTGCCCTGGTAGTCTGTGGAGGCCAAGTCATTGGGTATATCTAAAATGGAGGATGATAAGCTTTGAGTTAGTCAGGGTGTCAAAGGTTACAGGGAGAAAGCAGGAGAATGGGACTGAGGGGGAAAAGTCAGCCGTGATTGAATGGTGGAGCAGACTCGATGGGCCAGATTGCTTTACTCTGTTCCTATGCCCTATGATGCCAAAGGCGAGAGCACCTCATCCTGAACAATTGTGTTAAATGCCCTATTACGGCTTTGGAAGAAAATGCTCATGAACCATTGGGCCAGACCCTGCTGCCAGTGGGAATTGCCAGCCCACACCGAGCTGAAGCAGGTTTCTGTATGAATAATGCAGCCTGGCCCTGATTAGAGGACAGAGGAAGCTCAGCTACAACATTGCTGAAGAAAATTATGACAGTTGGCAAAGCCATGATTCCAGTCAACTCACATACAGCAGCATTCAAAATTATTTATGAACAATCAACTTAAAATACAGTGCATAAAAGTTAATCAAACAATAAAAATGTATTAATAAGCACATCAGCAGTTTAAAAGGTTAGAACAAGGTCGTATTTCTAAGTTAATGCACCTTACATTTACCATTTATCCCTTGTCACCATTTATCTCCATTCTAATAGATGGATTTGCAAGTCCCAAGCAAGTTACTTTGTGCCATCAGTCTGTTGGTCCAGTTCTCCAGTGTTCTGCTGGAGTATGTGTAGAGTCCACAGCAGAAATTTCTTAGCAAGCAGCTTCAGAGCTTCTGCAAATTTTGAGGCAAAGGACAGAACACAGAACAGTCTAGCACAGCACAGGCCCCTTGGTCTACGATGTTATGCCAGACTTTTAACAGGGCAAAAGCAGATGAAGATAGATGCAGAACTGCTGCCATTCTCAGTAGGTTCCAGTTTACTCTGCTGTGTGTATTCATTAAAATTTTGCAATATTTCACTTTCCCTTCCCATTGAATGCAAAAACATCAAGCCATCTCTGTTAAAATTAGTGTGACACTCATTACAACTCAGGGCATCGGAGTTTGGAGTTGAATCCTGTGAGGAGTTTGAAGGTTCTCCCCTTTCCCTGGGTGCTCTGGTTTCATCCCTGAGTCCAAAGGTGTACTGTACCGGGTAGTCTAATTGGCCATTGTAAATTGTCCTGTGATTAGGTTAGGGTTAAATCAGAGTTGTTGGGGTTTGCTGGGCAGTGTGAGTTGATGGGTCGGGAGGTCCTATTCTGCCCTCTCCAGGTTCTGTCTAAATATTAAATATAATGGCCGTTGCTATTTTGTGACTGTCCAGTAGGTGGCACACTGGTAAGCCGGACAATGCAACCTCGGGTTTTGTCACCAACCAAACCGGGAAAAGCCTTTCAGTTACGTAGTGCTGTCATTAAAGGCTTTGCACAGTTGAATATCTAGCTGGTTTGTGAGTTACATTTTTCAAGAAGGCATTTATACACTCATATGAACAATATGATCATGTTGGAAAGATTAAAAGTTTCAAATTTATCATGTGTACATCGAAACATACAGTGAAATATTTCAATCATGTTAAAAAGCAACATAAAAATTAAGTCAAATACAACAATATCTGTTATTGGGCCTATAGAACAAATTCTGTTTAGTGCTTTGAGGGACATAGGTTGCTTTTCTTCTAGAGGAAATTACTTAATTACTGATTCAAACTTTATCTGGTGATGATGATTTCTAAACTCCAGCTTGACGAGGTAACTCAGATGGGATATGCCTGAGCTGCACATCCTCTTTAGATCGGTTTTCTTTGGAGTATCTGCCCAAAATATTTGATGAGGCGATGCTCTTAAATCCTGATGCTGAGCTGATGTTCTATAAAATCCTTCCTTAATCACACAATATGTGCTGTTGGCTTTGAAATTTCTCTGTATAACACCTGCCTCTGTTTAAGTGGGAGTAAGCACTACTTTACTGTGGCATCCGTTAGTCTCTTGGGATTTGTGCCTTGGAAGGTTTCCAGGGTGTAGGCCCGGGCAGGGTTGTATGGGAGACCAGCAGTTGCCCAAGCTGCAAGCCTTCCCCTCTCCACGTCACCGACGTTGTCCAAGGGAAGGGCACTAGGACCCAAGCAGCTTGGCACCGGTGTCGTTGCCAATAGTGTTAATAGGCATCCGTTAGTTTCGTGAGACCATGGATTTGCACCTTGGAAGGTTTCCAGGGCGCAGGCCTGGGCAGGGTTGTACAGGAGACCGGCAGTTGCCCAAGCTGCAAGCCTTCCCCTCTCCATGTCACCGATGTTGTCCAAGGGAAGGGCACTAGGACCCAAAACAGAAAACAGGCCCTTCAGCCCACTGTCCATACTGACTATGGAGTATTTTTCTATACTGATTCATTGACCAGACTACGACCTGCGGCCTTCTTTCAGTTTAATTTACTTCTGACGTGACACAATTTGCCCCAATCCTCATTAAGCTCTCTGTTTATAGAGAGTTTACACCAAAGTAAGTATATTGGGCAAGATTTCCCTCTGACAATAATTGAGGCTAGTGTTACTTGGGGTTGTTTATGCACAAAATGCAGCAACCTCATCTGTGGGCAGAATAATCTTCCATTATTGTATGATTTGTATTACATTGACAGCTTTGCAAAAATAGAACTTTTGCTGTCTGTTTCACCTTGGAATTACATTGAATGTGAGAAGCTGTAACATCCGTGACATAGTGAAGTATTGTTTTGCTAGAAAAAGTGAAGCCTTGCTTATTTTATACCAAGTACCCTTTCAATGATGTGAGGTGCTAATTCTACCAAATGCTACGGCATCAAATATTAACTGCTACATACACACAGTTTCATTTTTTCAAAAATTAGCCATTGATAAGAGATTTCAAAAAGAAAGATCTGATTTGCTTTCATTTCTGTTTTCTTCTTCAAACCTTTTAACCTGAACTTTCATTCTGACACTTTTTGTTTCCTGCTCTGTACCTGAGCTGGTGTTGAACTCATTCACTCCAAATTTCATTTCCATTGCAATCCTTGCTCAGCTGATTTAAGGTGGCGCAGCGATGCAGCAGTTAGTAATGCAGCCACGCTGTTGCAACGACTCAGCTTTGATCCTGAACTCGGCTGGAGCATGTATGGAGGAGACACGTTCTCCCTGAGCAGAATTGGCTGCAATGGGGTTGACTTACTACAAAGGTTAATTGGCTAGTCTAACTCACCCCTAATCTTGTTGGGTATCAAGAAATGAAGGGCACGCGAGAGAGAACTAGTTACAGGGAAAGGGATGTGAGGGCAAAAACTAATAGGAATGCTCCGACTGCTCGCATGGACTCACCAGTCTGAATTTCCTCCTTTGTTGCTGTGGGAAGATTTCAGACACATAATTGATTCCGCTGCTCACTCAAGTCCAGCCTGTAGCTTTTTCATGGGGCTCTTCCAGCCCCATGCAATGCAAATAAAAGTCCTAAAGAATGATTAAGGGGCAAAGTGGCCTCTATGATTTTGTGAATGGCAGATGTTGGATGCCCATGGGAGGGTAAATGGAATTAGGAATTGCCCCTGCGGTAAATAATTCACTCTCATCATTCAATAAAATGATATATATCACTCTTGTTTGGTAATACTAAATATTATATGTAGCTCTATCAATGCATTGTACCCTGCTTTAGAAAATTATTAATTTAAATGCAATGAAATGTATTTCTGATGCGGAATACAGCATACTTTTGTGCACCTATGCAACATGTTTAACTCTTCCTCCCTGGTCTCCATTTCTAGCCAAGTGCCTTATTTCTTTAGGATGCTACAGCAATTAGGAAAATTAGCAATAATGTTTGTTCTATATAATTGTCATTTTGTAAATACCTTGACTTCATAGCGGATATAGCAGGCACTTAATTTAATTTTGTTGACTGACTAATGCATCTACATATTTTTCTGCTTGTAATAGTTCCAAAGTTTGTTACTATTCATGACAAGATGAAGACAACATTTGACAAATTCCCGATATAAACTGCTCTGTTAATATTTGGCCATAAGCTTACAAAGAAGATGTCAAACAATAAACAATCTGCTCTAGGAAATCAATGGTTAAACAGTATCTATGGCAGAAAAGGAACTGTTGATGTTTTGTGTCAAAACTCTGCATCCGGACTCATAGTGATAGAGCCATAGAACACTGTAGGAAAGAAACAGGCCTTTCAGCACATCTAGTCTGTGTCGAGTCCCATTGATCTGCACCCAGATCATAACACTCCATACGCTTCCCATCCATGTTCCTATCCTATCTAAGTTGTCGCAAGAGGGTGGCTTCTTCAAGCTTATCTGTGAAACAGCTTAATTTCTTCTCTTTAATGTCACTTTTTTTCTTTTCAAGGTGGCTGGGGTTCTGTTGGAGTCCATGGTCTACAGCTGCACTCAAACTGTGCTTCTTCACGGCAGTTAAGTTCCTGCTCCCCGAGCTCACTGAGCTGCTTTCAACAGCTCCAGGAGCGGCCTGGAAGACGTGCGCCTTTAGGGTGTGGCCCTGTGCTCCTGTCACCGACTGAGGCGTCATGGGAGAATGGAGCATCGTGACAGCAGTCAGAGGCCTCTGTGTTTGGGTGATAGGTCTATCCCCCTCTTTCTCTTGATAGTAGGGGCGAGTCTGTTGCCCATTACTGAGTCGGAGAAACTCAGAACGAAAGAGATGTGGCAGATTACAACATCATAGCAGCGAACTCTTTTGTTTTCTTGCTATCCCCTCTCTCTATGGATTGGAAGACACCTCCCTCTCCTTTCTTAGTGAGAGAGAGAGAGAGAGAGAGAGAGAGAGAGAGAGAGAGAGAGAGAGAGAGAGAGCCTGTAGCGTGTCAAACTGTCAGGTGAACGATAGTTTTTGTTGGACTGCAGAATCACGGTCTCCTTTTCGGGGCTTTGCTGTCGCTTGCTTGGTGGGTTGTGGGCATGGATGCTTCCTGAAGTAAATGGGCGAGAGCATGAGGGTAGGATTGACGTGTTCCTGCTGCTTGTACGTGGAAGGGGGCAGAGGGGGCTTTGGGGTTCTAATCTTTTTCTGTCATTCATTCTTTGGGGTTCTCTTCTGTTTTTGTGGGTGTCTGTGAAGAGTAAGGATTTCAGGTTGTAGTGTGTACGTTCTCTGACATTGAACGGCACCACTGAACCACTGAATCCACCACCTCTGCTGCCAGCTCGTTCCACACTCCCACCACCCTCTGAGTAAAGAAATTCCCCTTAAACATTTCATCTTTCACCCTTAACCCATGACCTCCAGTTGTAGCCTCACCCAATCTCAGTGGAAAAAGCCTGCTTGCATTTAACCTATCTATGTCCCTCATAATTTTGTATACCTCTATCAAAATCTCCCCTCATTCTCCTATGTTCTAGATAATAAAGTCCTAACATATTCAACCTTTCCCTATAACTCCTGGCAATGTCTTTGTAAATTTTCTCTGCACTCTTCAATCTTTCCTGTAGGTAGGTGACTAGAAAAGCGCCCACAAATCTGCATTTTAAACAACATGTAGTAGGAAGTGGTAAGCTTGGAACTGAAGCAGACTGACTGAGTTTTTGGTGTTAGCTGGACTGCTTTCATGCTGTAACCTTGGATTCATGCCATCCACCCAAGAGATCATCTTTGACAATCTAGGAAAGACATCACTAAGCTGCGGAGAGTGCCGAGGAGATTTTCGAGGATATTGTCAGGGTTGGAGGGACTAAGTTACGGGAGAGGTTTTCGTTGGACCATAGGAGAATGAAGGGTCATCTTCCAGAGGTGCATCAAATGAGGTGGGGCATAGATAAGGGTGAATGCATATAGGTTTTTCCTCAGGGCTGGAGAATCAAGTTCAAGGTGAAAGGGGAAAGATTTAGTAGGAACTTGAGAAGCAATGTTTCACCCAGTGGATGGTCATTAGATGGGATGAGCTGCCAGAGGAAGTGGCCGAGGCAGGTACATTTAAAAGATAGCAAAGACTTAGAGATATGGGCTAAACACAGCATGTAAGAGTAGTATATATGGGAATCGTGACTGCAATTAGCAGAAAGGTCCATTTCTAAACTATGTAACTCTGTGACTCTGGCACCAGGGTAGTGGTTAGCACAACGCTTTACTGTAACAGTGTCCCGAGTTCATTTCACATTGTTGTCAGTAAGGAGTTCGGACGTTCTCTCCATGACTGCGTGGGTTTCCTCTGGGTGCTCCGGTTTCCTCCCACAGTCCAAAGATGTACCTGTTGGTTGGCTAACTAGTCATTGTAAATTGTCCTGTGATTAGGCTAGGGTTAAATCGGAGGTTGCTAGGCAGCGTGGTTCAAATTGCTGGAAGGACCTATTCTGTGCTGAATCTCAATAAATAAGTAAATAAGTGAAACTCATCTGATTTGAGTTTTAATGAAATGATAACTGGTGTGTGGGGGGGGGGGGGATCATTCAGTTATTTGAACCCTTGATGCCGCTGTGTCAGACCTGTAACTCCAATGTCCTCCTTGGTTTCCAAAGCCTTTAATATCTGAACAAAAACCTTTAAATCTCGTGGTTGTGACTATTAATTGAGTTGGCACCTAATGTTCTTTTGAATTGTATCCTTGTGGAGTGGCACAGCAGCAGAGCATTTGCACAGTGAGTCTTCAACACCAGCATTAATCGATCGGGGTTTGATTCCCACCATCGCCTGTAAGGAGCTTGTACGCTTTCCCCATGATTGTGTGGATTTCCTCAAGGTGCTCCGGTTTCCTCTTACATACTACAGTTAGGGTTAGGAAGTTGTGGGCATACAGTGTTGACACCGGAAGCATGGTGACTCTTCCAGGCTGCACAATCCTCGCAAATAACGCATTTCACTGTACGTTTCGATGTACAGGTGACAAATAAAGCTGATCTGTGAGTTCTCCAGACTCACACACATCGGACCTCCAACTCTTCCAGTGGGCTTGCAGCTTTTCACTCTCAGGGCTTTTAACCATTGGGCCTGGACTTCTGGACTTCCAATCAATCTTTGAGTTTTGATCCCATGCCTTGCCGATTAGGAGACCCTGAACTCCAGTCCTCAATCTCCGGTCTCTCCGAAGACAAGACCCCAAACTTCAGGCCTCGAATACCAGACTCACCAACTCACGTACTTAGGCCCTTGTGCCCCCTGTACTTATGCGCCTCCAGTCCCACCACCTGCTGACCTGGGGGGCACCGGCCCTTACCCTCACTCATCTTCGTCCACAGTGCGTGTCAGCCTGATATCCATCTGTGGCTGGCCTCCATCACAGGTACTTGTGGCTGGCTTTCAATTCCAGAGAACGGAGAGGAGGCCTAGACTCTGGCCTGACCTCTAACTACCCCATATCACTGTCCCTAAAACCTAACCTGATCCCAAACAACGCAAAACCATCCCTGCAAACCTAAAACAAAATAAGTCTGAGCCACATCTCACTAGAGAGCAGCCAGCAAGGAAACAGTCCCTTAGTTCTGGAAGTTGTGACTCTATAATTGCATTAACTGGTCCTATTTTATTTTTTACATCAGTCAAATAGTCAGTGTGATTGTCCAACATCCATACAATTTTAAAAAAGTGAAGGGTTGCTGTTTGGCTTGGCCACTCACATGAAGGGGCTAGTCTTTGTTTGACTACATTCTGACAACCCTTACTGAATATTACTGCTGTAAATTCCTTTCCTCAGTCAAATCATCTCTGTTTTCCAAAGTCCAGGATATAAAAACCTGATTATTGTCAATCTTTCTCCATGATATGAGAACCAGGGCTCCGATAAGTGTTGGGTAAATCTGCTCTGTGCTTCTCTAAGACCAGCCTTTCCATTCTAAGGTATGGTGCCCTTCCAACGCGACGGCTGTAGTTCTTGCAAGCTTTTTTCTGACTTTGTATGATCACTTATCCTTCTACTTTCTACTCCGGCTATTCATGTAAAAGTTGAACTGAGCAATGTGCATTGGCCCTTAGATTTTGCAAGTTTCTTTGGTCCCAACAGATGAATGTGTACCTTTCTGTTTAGTTTGTAGCAATACTAACACTATGAATTAAAACCACGCTCGCTTATTAGTAATTTAACTCCTGAATAGGCAGTTAACCAAGGATAAAAAGCAGGTTGGTGCACGTTGCTGCTTTTGGATGAACAGACACTTCTGCTGACTGTACCACGAAGGAAGGTCTTGTAGACAAGTCTGCCACCACTTCCCAGGAGATCCAGACCACCATGCACCTGCTGCTGCTCGGGGTGGTGGCCAAGCATGCCGTGTCGGGGGGGTGGTGTCCAAATACACCGGTTCCAAGTAAAAGAAGCTTCAAAGAGTGCTGATGAGACTAACACAGAGAAAATGAGTTAATGAATGAGTGTCCGGTACAGAAATGAGGGTCGGGTGCAGAGACAAGGGTTGGGCTGATTTCACTCGTTCTCCCATATGTGATTAATGCTGTACAGAGGCACTGAGGCTATGAATTGATTCGGTTGCCTTCCGTTTCTGCCCTGCTGGTGTGATGAACTGGAGACCAAGGCTTTGGGCCTGCTCCGACTGCTCCGGGAGCAGATCTGGGATCCAGTCTGGTTCGGGATGTGGCCGGCTCGCTCCTATCGCTTGCATGACGTGTGTTTTCTTCCTCTCTCTCTCTTTCTCTGAGCAAAAGTTTTGGGTCTTTTTTAAAAATTAGGATCTTTTGGGTTTCTTGCTTTGTGGCTGCCTGTAAGCAGACAAGTTTCAAGGTGTATAATTTATACATTCTTTGATAATAAATGAACTTTGAATTTTTGAATGAAAGGAAGTGTGCATGAATGAAAAGTGTGCATTTTTGGCCAGAAGAAGGCAGTGTTGGGTCATAATGTGTGTCTCCAGCAGCAAGCTCAGTCACCAACCCATGTGTAACAGCATTTTTTCAGCTCAACCTCACACTTTACTTAAAGGGGAAGTCATCTATATTTTTAAGCTTCCCCTATTAATAAGGGAAGTAACAAGATATATACATAAGCTAACTGAATTTGATTAACTTTTAATTAAGTCAGCTTTTTAAATAATACCATTAATACATTTGGGTTGGATCTCTTTCCCACCTGGCTGCTCGGCTGACAGAAGCAATGGACACCACCTTTCAAGTGTGCCAATAGACTGAATGCTAGTAATAGACAACAATTACTTAAAAGCAACAGTATTTCTTCTGCAGGAAGAACTCAGAGGGTCAAGCAACTTCTTGAGAGAGGAAAAGAATTGTTGGTGTTTCAAGTCACAGCCCAGAGAGGAGGGGCTAGTACCTTGTAAAGACATATAACCATTGACTTTTCTGCCTTGTGGACGACGGGTGTTTCGATGTTGAATGTAACCAGGTCTGAATTACAGACATTTGGCGGTCCATAGAAACATAGGGACGTTGTGGGAACATATTAACTGTGAAGCAGAGTCAAGAGGCCTTGGTGTCTCCATCACTACCATTTGTGAAGATTATTGTCTCTCTCTGGTCTGGTTTTGTCCTTCCATTCCTCTGTGATTTGTCATGATGCCTCCTGTTATCTCTGTCCCTCTGTCGTCAGATTTCTGAACGGTCCAAGAACACTACCTCACTAATGACACACACAGAATGCTGGTGGAACGCAGCAGGCCATGCAGCATTTATAGGAAGATGTACAGTCAACATTTTGGGCCGAGACCCTTTGTCAGGACTAACTGAAAGAAAAGATGGTAAGAGATTTGAAAATGGTCACTATCTTTTCTTTCAATTAGTCTCGGCCCGAAATGTCGACTGTACTTCTCCCTATAGATGCTGCCTGGCCTGCTGTGTTCCACCAGCATTTTGTGTGTGTTGCTTGAATTTCCAGCATCTGAGGATTTAGATTAGATTGTCATTTCATAATGCATGCATTAAGAAATAATATAATGTTTCTCCAGTATGATATCACAAAAACACAAGACAGACCAAGACTAACTTACAAAAGCCACATAATTATAACATATAGTTACAACAGTGCAAAGCAATACCGTAATTTGATAAGGGCAGACCATGGACACGGTAAAAAGAAAGTCTCAATGTCCTCGATAGCCCATCATCTCGTGTAGACGGTAGAAGGAAGAAAAACTCTTCCTGCCATGAACCTTCAGCGCCGCAAAGCTTCCCGATGCAGCCTCTGGAAGTGTCCGACCACAGCCAACTGAGTCCGTCCGAAAAACTTCAAGCCTCCGACCAGCTCTCCAACACCGAGCACCAAGCACCATCTCTGCCGAGCGCTTCGACCCCAGCCCTGGCCACCAAGCAACAGGCCTTCCTCTCCGGAGATTTTTCGATCTCACAGTAGCAGCAGCAGCAATACAGTCACGTCAGAAGTTTCACCAGATGTTCCTCCGTGCTTCTCACATCCGTCCCCATCAAATCAGGATTGTGCACGGCCCCTACTTACAGACAACAGATATTCATTCCTGGAGTGGCTGTGTGCGCCGCCATTTTCTCTCGTAGATTTCCTTGTGTTTGCGTTTTTAAACTACCTTACTAATTCTCTTTTTCACTATTTATTTATTTTCTTTTTTATTGTAACTTTAGTATTTTATGCCTTCCACTGTCCTGCAGCCAAGAAACAAATTCCATATTGGTCAGTGATAATAAACCTGATTCTGTTGTTTTCTCCTACAGGAGCTGGCTGTAGTGTTATGGAGTAACAGCAACAGAATTATGTTGAAAATCCAGTGCAGAAGGGTAACAAGCCGTGGGTTCACCAGTTGCAGCTGGCTCGGAGAGGAGATGCTGAGATGGCATGCTGGAATCTGTATTTCAGTCTGGGCCTGGCCAATCTCATTAGTGCTGCCCTCCTGTGTTTGCTCAGTGAAACAACAAGCTGGATCATCTATTCGACAGACATGCTCCCAGGGACTTGGAATTTTCTTTTGTTCTTTGTGACTATATGTTTTTCTGAAATCATAACCGGTTGTTTTATTTGTACCATATGCTATGTGCAGTGTGCTGTGTGTGCTGTTGGGAATGTGTTTTGCACCTTGGCCCCGGAAGAACGCGGTCTTTAGGCTGTCTTTGGTTAACACAGTACAGACTGTCTATGGTTAACTCTGTACACAGACTGTCTATGGTTAACACTGTACACAGACTGTCTATGGTGAACACAGTACATAGACTGTCTATAGTTAACTCTGTACGCAGACTGTCTATGGTTAACTGTACATAGACTCTATGGTTAACTGTACACAGACTGTCTATGGTTAACTGTACATAGACTGTCTATGGTTAACTCTGTACACAGACTGTCTATGGTTAACACTGTACACAGACTGTCTATGGTTAACTGTACACAGACTGTCTATGGTTAACACATTACACAGACTGTCTATGGTTAACACTGTACATAGACTGTCTATGGTTAACTCTGTACACAGACTGTCCATGGTTAACTCTGTACGCAGACTGTCTATGGTTAACACAGTACATAGACTATCTATGGTTAACTGTACACAGACTATCTATGGTTAACTGTACATAGACTATCTATGGTTAACTGTACACAGACTATGGTTAACTGTACACAGACTGTCTATGGTTAACACAGTACATAGACTATCTATGGTTAACTGTACACAGACTGTCTATGGTTAACTGTACACAGACTGTCTATGGTTAACACAATACACAGACTCTCTGGTTACCACTACACAGGCTATTTAACTTTAACAAGGGGCAAGGTTGCCACCAGGCTGATGGACTTTGCAAGCGGAGTGTCAGTGTCTCCATTGAGTACAAACCTTATGCAGTGTCTTCCATGCCACTCTCGACCTTGTGGTTGTCCGCTAGTTAGACAGCCGAGATTGCTGACACTTGTACGAAGATACTGCAGTCCAAAGCCAGGCTCGTAGGAAGCTCTGTTAAGGCCAAGCTCTCCATTCTAAGATGGAGTGTCTTTCCAAGGTACAGCTGCAGTTCTAGCAAGCTGCTTTTTCTTATTTTGTCCCATCTCCCTTTATAGTCTCGGCCTCGGGTTAGTAAAGGTGACCATTCCATTAATCTTAAAAATTAAGCGGATCAGGGTGCAGACCCTCACTATTTGCAGGTTACTTTGGGCCTGTTTCTGTCCCTTTAGCTTTCAGCAGGAAGCTCTCTCTAAGTTTCTACTCTGAGATCTGCTGTCTGCTCCGCTGGCAGTTCCCGTCCTCCTGCCGGCCATGTGACACTGGGAGTGAACTGCGTGGGAGCACCCGTACAGAGCACACAGCAGACAGCTGTTACTGATATAAATACGGGTGATTAATTTGCCTTTGTGTGCAATTTGAAGATTTCCTTTCAGAACATTTGTTTTTTTGAAATTGAGTTTCATTTTTATATTGTGGCCAGGTGGATGTTCAGTCCCAGAGGGAGGTTATCAGATTTTGGACATTTAAGGATTAGGGCTGTGGCTAATGGCACCACACTCAGTAACTTATTCAGGGAGAGCCTTGGCAGCTCTCTCAGTTTAATTCTCACTTGCTCTTTCTCCTACTCCTCATAACCCTGCATCTCAGATGTACGCTTGCTTCCCAAGCACAGTTTGAGGTCATGGAAAGGGCTTACGAGAGCCCTTTCTCCTTCCTTCTCTCGGCTCCTGCTGCTACCCCTCAGCTGCCGGCGTCGATGCCGTCCTTCGTAGCGAGCAGCTCACGTGGTATTCAGCGGAGCACCACGCGCCATGGCGTCTACTTCGCTGGGGACTGCAGGGATCCTCCAGAGCATTGTTTCAGGAAGGCAAGGCTCGGTCCGCAGCCTGCATCCAGTGGCGGGTGTTACACAATGGAGACATTAGCCTGTAATCAGTGGGCCTGCAGGCTGCCCCTGGGTTCACTCAGGGGACTGAAATGTAGCTGGCATCGTTGCCCTTTGCATCCTGAAGTACCAGGATGCCGGGGAATGGCCTACGTGATGTGCTGCCTCTGGTGTGGCAGAAGCTCGACACCTTTTCTGAGGCCAGTGTATGTCAAAGTAAACACGCGGCACAGTGTATGTGCAGTCCGTTGGATCTGTGAGGAATACTCTAACCCTACCAGTGTATTGTACTTTGTACAGGCTGGTCTCTGGCAAGAGAGAATGAAGTACATAGAACATGGAAATCAACAGCACATTACAGGCCCTTGAAGCCTACTCTAGATCTAGACTGCCTAGGATTTCCCTAGCGCATTGCCCTCTATTTGTCTAAGCTCTATGTACCTATCTAAGAGGCTCTTAAAAGACCCCATTGTATCCACTTCCTCCACCGCCACTGGCAGTGCATTCAACGCACCCACCACTCCCTGTGTGAAAAACTTACCCCTCGGTACCTATTTCCAAGCACCTTAAAACTACGCCCTCATCGTGTTAACCATTTAAACCCTGGGAAAAAGCCTCTGACTATCCACACAATCAACGTCTCTCATTATCTTATACACCTCTATCAGGTCACCTCTGATCCTCTGTCACTCAGGTATGCTAAGGTCTCTTTGAAACATAGAAACATAGAAAACAGGTGCAGGAGTAGGCCATTCGGTCGTTCGAGTCTGCACCGCCATTCAGTATGATCATGGCTGATCATCCAACTCAGAACCCTGTACCTGCTTTCTCTCCATACCCCCGATCCCTTTAGCTACAACTTCCTCTTAAATATAGCCAATGAACTGGCCTCAACTGTTTCCTGTGGCAGAGAATTCCACAGATTCACCACTCTCTGTGTGAAGAAGTTTTTCCTCATCTCAGTCCTAAAAGGCTTCCCCATTATCCTTAAACTGTGACCCCTCGTTCTGGAATAGAGGCCCAGTGACTTCCTTCATTCCCCAGTAGACAGAAAGGGACGTGTTGCCTCCACCTGCTGCACTATGGTGTGGCAAGTAGGTTTTTCATTGCACCTCTACGTGTACTTTTGCATGTGCCAATAAAGTTGACTCCAAATCTTGGCCTTCATTTGGCCCAGATGCAGAGGTGTTCATAGATCTCTAGGTCATAGACTTATTCAGCACAGAGACAGGCCTCTTGCCCCATCATCTTTACAATCACCACGGGACTTAATGCAGCATGCTGGGGTGGATTCCCCTAGTGGAGAAGGCCCGTGTGTGATTTTTGTTTAACGTGGGGAGGCTGCCGCACGGTGCTTGACAGATCGGGCTCAGGGTCCAGTGGCACGGAGTACAGGACAGCCAGGGACCCTCCACAGCTGCAGCCTACTTCCACCTTCGCCGCAGTTGTGAAGTGTCATCATCTTCCGCCAGCTCCGCCGCTGGAGGCTGGGCTGGACAGAATCTCGCCCTGGATGTCCCTACCTGGAGCCAAGGTGTAGGCGGCATCGCTCCTTGGGATCACAGAAACTCAAAAGCCTCCCGAAATTGACAAGGCGACGATCATGTGGGGAAAGGGTTCTACACACATGATAGAGCGATTACCGGCTCCTGACCGCCTGCCCAGGGTTAATGGAATATGATTGCCGCTTCAGCAAACTTCCTGAATAAAGGAAGTCACCGGGACTTTATTCAAGGAGACCGTTTATGCACTTCATTCTCTCTTGGCAGAGACCAGCGTGTAGAGAGTATCGTACTCTGGTAGGGGTTTCAGATCGTCCCACAGAAAAACACTGACTGCACTGTGTGCAAACCACACTGGCCTCAGAAATGGTTGCTAGCTTCTGCAAAAGCACATCATGCCATTCCCCAGTGTCCTGTCAATGGCCAAGGCCCCGATCTGTCAAAGGGCAATGATTTCAGTCCCCTGAACAAATTCAGGGGTGGCTGCGGGCCCACGGGTAGCAGGAGTGCTGGCTTTGTTGTGTGACGAACACAGCGCGCCTGCAGTGGAATCCATAGCACACCTGCCGTGGGGAAATGTGCCAGAACACCCACAGGTTTGCTGAAACAATGCTCTGCTGACTCCAATCAGCAAAGGGCAATCACCCAACTATGTTTAGAAAATATCAGTGCTGGAGTCACACATTGATGGACGCCGTGATCTGACAGCAGTGTGGCACAGCCCCCTTCCTGGCCGCTGGATCTCATCCGCGCTGCCTTCCCACACTCGGGTGGGCATGCCACTTGACGCACCATCAATAACTCACTCTGAGACGTAAAGGCGAGATATCGGCTTTTATTGACTGGAAGAAGGAACAAGCAGTGAGTGACCACCATACTACATCCTGGAGACTGAGAGGCTGGGCTCAGGCCTTGATCGCCTTTATACAGGGGTCTGTGGGAGGAGCCACAGGAGCAGTCAGCGGGGGCGTGTCCAGACAGGTATATGTAGTTCACCACACCCCTATCTCGTCGGCGTGCGAGGCCGCCGGCTGCCCTCAACTGCCCGTCGAAGCCCGCAAACAGTTACTTGGAGCCACAGGTGAGAGCCGGGCACCAAAGGAGAGTGAGCTGCCCCAGAACAGTCACAACAAGCCCCTCCACTAGAGGTGCTACCCCTCCCTGGACAGCCCATTCACCCCTACCCGCATGGTAATGGTCTTACTATTAGAGCCTTCACTGGGTACAGCCTCTGCAGGAGAGTTTTTGAGGTGAAGAGCTGTGGCAATGGGACAGTTCCACTCTTTCAGCCTCTGAAGTCCAGGTCCAGTGGATGCAAGGGGCTACCCCAAGAGCTCTTCCTGGGCCCCTCCTTCTCCCCTTCCACCGTCCTGTCTGTTACTTTGTGCTCCTTGCTCACTTTCTCTACCCTGCTGTACAGTACTCGAAAGGGTGCGACGGATCGTACATCTGCGTCTGCGAACGACTGCTCCGCGGAGAAGCCCTCAAGCCGGCAAATTATCTTCCGGGACCTGTCACAACAGTGCACATTTAAGTTTATAACTTTGAAACAACTCAAGAGAAAATCAGCCACTTGTGGACTCAAGTCGTTAAGTAAGTAACCGATGGTTCCTTGAAATACCGTGGGTGCAGAGCCACTCCTGCTGCTGAGGACACGTTAATCTGCGTGCGATGACTACAGTCTGCCAGCTGGAACGCTGAACTTCGGAGTGGTAATGCTGGCAGTCAAACACCGGCTGATGTCATAACCTGCTTCCAGTGGGTGTATCCCGTACACTACACCACTGTGGCACAGTCTAATGTGTGCTCTCCGGGAATACTTCTGTTTTCTTAGTGTTCGGGAGGAGTAAGTAAATTTAGCACACCCAAAACATGAGTATCAATTCATGTGAATTACAAAATATGGAAAAGCAATACATCTGAATCAGTAGGCCTTTATCCTGTTAAAATTGACATGAGTGATAAGCTATCGCTGGTCTAAAATAATTAGAACTCATTTAAATCGGAATCTCTCACCTTTGCTCTGAAACTGGGTTTCCCTTCTCCTTAGCAAATGCTGCTTCTGCTGCAGTAATTCTCAGATTCTGGGTGTAGTCTATACTGAACCAGCAAAACAAAAGGCAAAGCAGGCAACCCCTCTGTGAGGTCTAACTGGAAGATTGCCTTATGAGCATGGTGCAGAAAGTGCTATGTACCTGTAAAATAAAATTCATGTACTGATTATTACCACCCCACGAACCTCCATCTCCAGCACATCATTCTCTGTAATTTCCACCATCTAGATTGGGATCCTAAGCACATTTCTCCTTCTGCCTCCACTATCTGCTTTCAGTAGGGATGTTCTGACTCCTCTGTCCACTCGTCCCTCTCCACTGAGCTCCCTCCTGGTACGAATTACCCTACAAGTGGGGCAAATGTCACACCTGCCTCCTCAATCACCACAATCAGGGACCCAAGCAGTTCTTCCAGGTGAAGCAATGCTTCGTCTGTGAAGTCTGTTGATTTCATATGTTGTGTCTGGTGCTCCCAGCGCAGCCTCGTCTCGATCGGTGAGACCCGACGTAGATGGGGGGAACAGCTTTCTCAAGCATCTTCACTCTGTCCACCGCAGAAGATGAGATTTCCCAGTAGCCACCCACTTCAAGTTGACTTCCCTCTTTATTGATACTGCCTGGCCTGCTGAATTCCTCCACCATTTTGTGAGGGTTGCTGCAGATTTTCAGCATCTACAGAATCACTTGTGTTTAGGACCGATTTTATTGATCATTTTAGCGGTTTATGGGTAAAATGAATAAAAGGAAGAAAAATTATTAAGCCTTGTGTACTATGCACATTGGGCCTCCTTATCACCCATTGGTCTTGTTTCAAGGTTATTACATGTTTACTTTTTTCACCAAACAGGTTCCTTTTAAATCATTTTTGATTCACAATGCCAAACATCAGAAATTCAATAGTTCCATTTAGAATCAGAGAATGTATACATTATACAACCTGAAATTCTTGCGCTTTGCAGACATCCATGAGCACAGGGAAGTAACCCAAAGAATGAATGACAGTGAAATGTTAGCACCCCAAAGCCCCCTCTCTCTCCTTGACGCAGAAACAGCAGCAAAGCATCAACCGTCCCCCACTTACTTCAGCAAAAAAGCAAAACAACCATTTGAACTGAAAAAAATAACCATTTCCATTAGAACTTTGTCAATTAAGTGAAGACATTAATGGTTACAGTTTTAATTTGGAATTTGTTATATTTCCCATTCTCTCCTGTGAAGAAAGCAGACTTTTTTGTGTTTGGAGGCTCGCTAAAATGCCTGCAATCACACCTGGATGACGATGCAGTTCCACAGGTTGTACACCAAAGTAAACTTCTGGCATTTAGTTGCTTCTGAAACTGAACAATTTACACGCACCTTTAACTGAAAAATGCCATGTCATACCAGTGTACGTTTCAGCAATCAGTTGTTAAGTCATTGCTTTCACTTAATTTCAGTATACCGCTCCCGACTAATAAGGTTTTAAATTCCAACTCAGAGCTCCACAGAACAGGCACAAAGATCAGTATAAATCACGCCTTCTGACCATTAGTTCACAAGAATGCATTTTCCATAGTAATCCTCTGACACTCTTAATAACAGCTGCTTCATATAAAAAGTATAAGCAGCTGACTAATTGTTGCCTTTTAACACAAGGAGATATAAACCAGCCTGGTATCAAATACAGTTTAATGTGGATGGCAAAGTGAATAGGCATTCAAACAGAAAACATCTGCAAGAGTGAAAATACATGGAAGAATTTCATCACAAACAAGAGAAAGTCTGCAGATGCTGGAAATCCAAGCAACACACACAACATGCTGGAGGAACTCAGCAGGACAAGGGTACAGTTGATGTTTTGGGCTGAGACCCTTTGCAGGTCTGGAGAAAAGAAAATGAGGGGTAGAGTTAAAAGGTGGGAGGAGAGGAAGGAGGAACACAAGGCGATAGGTGAAAATGGGAGGGGAAGTAAAGAGCTGGGAAATTGATTGGTGAAAGAGATACGGGGCTGCGGAAGGGGAGTCTGATAGAAGAGGACAGAAGGCCATGGAAGAAAGAAAAGGAGGGAGGAGCACCAGAGGGAGATGTGCAGGCAAGAGGGAGGTAAGGAGATGGGAAATGATGAATGAGGGAGGGCCAGTAGCAGAAGTTTGAGATATTGATGTTCATGGCATCATCTTGGGGGTAGGGAAAGATGGGCTTGGTGGTGGAATCCTGTTGGAGATGGCAGAAGTTCTGGAGAATTATATGCTGGATGCAGAGGCTGGTGGGGTGGAAGGTGAGGATGAGAGAAATCCTGTCCTTGGTGGGGTGGCGGGAAGATGGGGTAGGAGCAGATGTGCGTGAAATGGAAGAGATGTGGTTGAGGGCAGCATTGACGGTGGATGAAGGGAAGTCCCTTTCACTGAAGAAGGAGCTTCCACACTGCCACCGGCCTCAGAGTTACCACACCCTGCCCCTCCCATTCCTACCTCCTACCCGAGGAGGAACCCTTTCGAAGACCCTGACCTGGAGTTATATGCTGTCTTCAGTTCTTTGCAGGAATGGGACCTGATCTCAGGATTTCACAACTGGGTGTTATTCAACATGCCAGGGATGCGGGCTAAAAGCTTAGCTCACCTCCGGAGGCTCGGGATTCCGTGGCGGTGCAATAGACGGATTGAAGGTCGGTGTCCCAGCAGGAAATCAGTGTGTCGCGGGAGTCAGAAGATCTCTGGCTGCGTGCCCAGAGACCCGAGATCTTTGGGCACAGAGCTCGGAAAAAGCAACGCAATGGACTTAAAACATCATCAACCAGTGAGTTGTTTGTTATGTCTCCCCTCTCGCTGTGAAACAGAGGCACCTCTTTCTCCCTTATTAGGGAGAGAGAAGAGCCTATGGCATGTTGAATACTGTGTGAATGAGTAGTCTTTGGGGTACTGTGTCTGTGTCTTTTGCTGTTGCTTTGCTGCACAGTTGAGTGCTCGGTGGTGGGTGCCAATGCATTGCTTTTTCCTAGTGTGGGGAGGGGAGATTGTTACTTAGCCGCTGTTTACACGCAAGGGGGGTCTTTTGGGTTCTAACATTTAACTGTCATTCATTCTTTTGGGGTACTCCTCTGTTTTCATGGACAGTTGCGAAGAAGAAGTATTTCAGGATGTATATTATATACATTCCGCTGACATTAGTGAACCTTTGAAACCCTTGAAGATCTATAATCCCACTTGTCCAGGTAGACCCATTGCTTTAGCACGTCCCTGCCTCTCTGAACTCATATCTTCATACCTTGACTCTGTTTTATCCCCCCAACCCCAGTTCAGTCCCTCCCACCTATATCTGTGATGCTTCACATGCTCTGGATCTTTTCAATGATTTCAAGTTCCCTGGCCCCCATCATCTTACTTTCACCATGGATGTCCAGTCCTCATACATCTCCATCCCCCACCAGGAAGGCCTCAAAGCTCTCCTTTTCTTTCTGGACCCCAGACCCAACCAGTTACCCTCCACCACCACTCTCCTCTGCCTAGTGGAACTTGTCCTCACTCGAAATAATTTCTCCATTGGCCCCTCCAACTTCCTTCAAACCATAAGGCCATAAGATATAGGAGAAGTAGGCCATTCAGCCCATTGAGTTTAATCATGTACTGATTCAATTCTTCCAGTCATCCCTACTCTCCTGCCATCTCCCCATACCCTTTGATGTCCTGACCAATCAAGAACCTATCTATCTCTGCCTTAAATACACCCAATGACTTGGCCTCCACAGCCACTCGTGACAACAAATTCCACAGATTTCTCTGCATCTCAGTTCTAAAAGGACGTCTATCCTGAAGTTGTGCCCTCTTGTCCTGGAATCCCCTACCATGGGAAATAACTTTGCCATATCTAATCTGTTCAGGCCTGTTAGCATTTGGACTGTTTCTATGAGATCCCCCCTCATTCTCCTGAACTCCAGGAAATACAGCCCAAGAGCTGCCAGATGTTCTTCATATGGTAACCCTTTCATTCCTGGAATCATTCTTGTGAATCTTCTCTGAACCCTCTATAATGTCAGTATATGCTTTCTAAAATAAGGAGCCCAAAACTGCACGCAATACTCCAAGTGCAGTCTCACGTGTGCCTTATAGAGCCTCAACATCACATCCCTGCTCCTATATTCAATACCTCTAGAAATGAATGTCAACATTGCATTTGCCTTCTTCACAACAGACTCAACCTGGTGGTTAACTTTTAGTATATCTTGCACAAAGACTCCCAAGTCACTTTGCATCTCTGCATTTTGAATTCTCTCCCCATCTAAATAATAGCCTGCCCATTTATTTCCTCCATCATACACCTCCCATCATTCTATTTCATTTGCCACTTCTTTGCCTATTCCGCTAAACTCTCTAAGTCTCTCTGCAGGCTCTCTGTTTCCTCAACACTACCCACTAATCCACCTATCAAACAAAAGATGTAGCCATGTGCACGTGCATGGGTTGCAGCTTTGGCTGCCTGTTTGTCGGCTACATTCCAAGCCTATGGTGGTGGCCGCCCCACATTTTTCTTACGCTACATCGAAGACTGCATTGGTGCTGCTTCCTGCACCCATGTGGAAGTCCTCTTTGCCTCCAACTTCCACCCAGCCCTCAAATTTACCTGGTCCATTTCTGACACCTCTCTCCACTTTCTCGATCTCTGTCTCTATCTCTGGTGACAGCTTATCTACTGATATCTATTACAAATCAACAGACTCTCACAGCTACCCGAACTATACCACCTTCCATCCTGTTACTTGTAAAAACGCCATCCCCTTCTCTCAATTCCTCCATCTCTGCCACATTTGCTCTCGGATGGGGCTTTTCATTCCAGAACAAAGATATCCTCCTTTTTCAAAGAAAGGGCTTCCCTTCCTCCACCTCAATGCTGCCCTCAATTGCATCTCTTCCATTTCACACGTTTGCTCTCACCCCATCCTCCCACCACCCTACCAGGTATAGGGTTCCTCCTGCCCTCATTTCCCATTCCCATTCTGATATGTCTATCCATGGCCTTCTCCACTGTCATAATGAGGCCACACTCAGGTTGGAGGAACAACAGCTTATATTCCGTCTGGGTAGCCTCCAACCTGATGACATGAACATCGATTTCTCAAACTTCAGGTAACGCCCCCACCCACCTTCCGTGCCGATCACCCCTGTCTAGTGCTCCTCCCTCCTTTCCTTTCTTCCATAGCCTTCTGACCTCTCCCAGTCTCCCCCTTCTCCAGCCCTGTATCTCAGTCACCTATCAACTTCCCAGCTCTTTACTTCACTCCTTCCCCTCCCAGTTTCACCTATCACCTTGTGTCTTCCCTCCCCTCCCCCCCACCTTTTAACTCTACCACTCATCTTTTTCTTCTCCAGTCCTGCTAAAGGATCTCCACCCAAAACGTCGACTGTACCCTTTCCAAACATGCTATCTGGCCTGCTGAGTTCCTTCAGCGTCTTGTGTGTGTTGCCTGGAAGAATTTCATGTTGGTTCACTCAGCTGTTATCCAGTTTATTTTCAAGTTAAACATGTTATTCCTTGAGTGCAGCCATAAAGCATATTTATTACACTTGAATTACCAATTTAACCTGTTTAATTTAACAAGCAGCAGCAGGTAGAGTTTCATTATGGTGTTCTGATGACAAATCATCATCAGTATTTTAAATGTTTAAACACAGGAATTGGAAGAAATGCAGTGTAGTTTATGAAACACATTGGTAAACACAATTTTCTAAAAAGACAAATGGGGGTCAGATTTCAGATTCATTTCTCACATGTATATGGAAACCTGCAGTGAAATCTGACATTTGCATCAACAGGCTGTGCTGGGGGCAGCCTGTCAGTCTCGCCACACACTCATCACTAGGGACATAAGTGCCACTAGGCGATAGTTAGTGAGGGAGGTCACCATGTTCCTGTTTGAAGCAGATGGGTACCACACACACCGCTGGAGTAAGAGGTTGAAGGTGTCCGTGAATGCACCAGCTACTTGGTCAGCACAGGTCTTCAGTACTTGGCTAGGTACTCCACCAAGACCAGATGTTTCCTTTGTAGTCTTTGTCTGTTTATCATCATTTCTATTGTATTTCTTCTGTATTCCCATTAAAGCCTGCAAGAAAATGAATCTCAACGTAGTATATAGTAACATATACATACTTCGATAATGAATTTGCTTTGAACTTTGAACCTTTAACCTCGCTGAATTAGCTGGGAAAAATATAGTGTAACTTCTAAAAAGACAGACTTAAAAGCATTTGTGTTTTAATTCAAACAATATTATCCTTCTTTCTGTCATTTCTAGCACTCCACAATGCTTTCTAATATTTATACTGTTTTGCTACTAGATGACATCATCTGCATGTGATACCTTTGCTGTAACAAAGTAATTTACAAAGTTGGTCTAAAACAGAGGTTCTGAATCTTTTTTTCATCCCATGGACCAATACCATTATGCAAAGGTTGGGAACCCCTGTTCTAAAAGCTTCTGAGGACAATGGTGCAAAAAGTTAGTTGTAGTTGCCTGGTTTAATACAGGCCAATTAACATAGCCTCATTGTCTGATGTTTGGCTAATACAGACAAGAAGTTTCATAGTAACTTCACTTTGTAAACCACATCTCTTAGCAGCCAGCTCAAGTGTCCTTTTAGCTTCAGATTACAGCTTGCAATTTGCATTAAGAACTGAAGTCTGGTTCTTGTTTACAACAAGAAGATGAGCAGGGAATATTTGTTGGAAGTTTAACTTTGTCACAGACAACTCTGACCCTGCTGCAGTAGAAAGCTGAGATCAGCAATAAGCCTTCTGGGACCTGGAAAGTGAATATCCATCACACCATAATACTTTCCTCTCTGACAGTAAATGCAAAAAAAGAAAAACTTTGAGATCTTCAGAGTATTATTCCACTAGTAACTCCAATGTATAATTAGAAGTAGAGAATAAAAGAGCCAAATAAGTTGGATATTGCATCTCAAATCCAAACCAGTTTTTAAATCAACAGACTCTAATTGTTCTCTAGGGTGCAAAATTGTCATTAAAGTACATTGACATCCTGATAAACATAGTTCAAGCTGTGTGTTTTTTTGTTGTTGTTTGAATACAGCTGTAATTGTACTGAATTTGTAATGTTAGCATAATTGTTATTGAAAATGCTACTTTTCCAGTTCCCTCCAGTGCTTTCAGTAATCTTATTGTCATTAACAGGATCCAGCTCCAGAGATTTGCCATAAACCTTCTTCCATTTCAATTACCTTCACTTTATCTCCCAGGGCTCATTACTGCTGAATGCTATTATTGCTCTCTCTTGAACAGGATACATCAATTTTATGCTTAAAATATCTCTTCCCTGACTGCTCTGTATTGCCCCAATACCATGCTCGTTATCATCAAAGATGATTGAAATTGGAGCTCCTCTCTAGATTTTGAGTTTGAAATTTTCTGTTAATTATAATCATCAGTAACTTAATCTTGCTGGATCTATATACTTTTTAGTTCTGAAGAACGATGAACAATTTCATGGAAATATATCAGCGTGATAGGGTGGATATTAAGAAGTTTCCACTAATGGGAGAGTCCAAGTTGCAAATTAATGGGGTAGCCATTTAAAATGGCTAACTTTTTCTGTCAGAGGACAGTGAATCCGTGGAATTTGTTATCCCAGAGGGCAAAGAAGATTGAGTCACTAGAGATATGTAAATCAGGTTTGAGGGTCTGGTGGCCTATTCCTGCTTCTAATGTCTTACATTCTTATATCAACATCTGTGTAATACACTCCGATTGGCCAGGTTCACTCCTAGAGGTGATTCCTGCCTTGATAACCTTGGGCAAATCAGGGCCAGTATTTTGCCCTTATGGTATGCAACCACTGCTACCCCTCAATTGCAGCTCAGACTCCTTTCTTTCCTCCGAAGGAGCTGGGTTGACTGGCTGACACAGAATGTAGCTCATGGCAAATGCAAGCAGTGGCTGCTTCTTCAGAGATCGTCCCAAGGTGCAAATTAAACAGCTCAAGATTAATGGGCCCAGCACAAACAGAATAGCTTTCACTGCAAACTATTGTATTGAGCTGTGTTAGAGAGTTGGAGTCATGGCAAAGAACAGCACAGAAACAGGCCCTTTGGCCCATCTAGTCCATGCCAAACCATTTAACATGCCTTTTCCCATTGACCTGCACCGGGACCATAACCCTCCATACCCCTACCATCCATGTATCTATCCAAACTTCTCTTAACCACTAACATTTTTTATTGCAGTCTGATGAGCCCATGTGCAGGACTTAGCTCTGATAGCAGAATGGGATCCGAGAGCAGCTTCCTTATTGCTATAATAGCAGAGCGGGATCCACTGCTCTTACTGTTTTTCCTGTAACCTCCAACATTCCTGTTTTGATAATCAATAAAATATTAAACTGTCTTTGGTGAAAACACTGCACACTTACAAACCTTGATAACTGTCCCATATCAGCCAAAGTCAAATCCAGATGTTTTCAACACATTAAACCTAGCCTTACTAATAGGTCTTTGGCTGGAAAATCACATTTAATTAATGACTTAATTATCTGGCACAGTCTTGATTTTATGGTTCTAACAGAGATTTGACTAGACCAAAACAACAGTGCAACAGCTTTTATCAAATCAGCTCCGCCTAATTTCAGTTTTATGTGAGACCAGGATAAAGAAATGAGGGGGAGGAATAGCCATTCTGTTTAATAATTCTTATCAGTGTAAGCAGATATCATATGGAACATTTGCATCTTTTGAATATCTTGCCCTTCAGTTGAAATCCTCCCATTGTGCTTTATTTTTAACCATATGCAGGCCACCAAAATACTGTTTTTGATTACCTTGCTGAGCTACGGTCTATTGATTGCATTGACCTTGACTGAGTAGTTACTGCTGGTGATTTTAATATTCACATTGATAACCCTAAAAACCTGATGGTTGAGGGTTAGTAACTGTTCCTGAACCTAGTGACTGGGTCCTGAGGTTCCTGTACCTTTTCTTGAAGGCAGCAACGAGAATAGAGTATGGCCTTGGTAGTTAGGGTCCTTGATGATAGATGCTGCTTTCCTGCTGTCATCACCCCATGGAGATGTGCACAGTGATGGAGAGGGCTTTACCTGTGATGGATTGTGCCGTATCCACTATTTTTTGTAGGATTCTCCATTCAAGGGCATTGGTGTTTCCATGCCAGGCTGTGATGCAGCCAGTCAATATACTCTCCACCACACATCCATTGAAGTTTGTCAAAGTTTTAGATGCCATGCTGAATCTCCACAAACTCCTAAGGAAGTAGAGGAAGAAGAAAGAAGTTTACTTAAGGTTTAGGAAGCAAGGATCAGACAGGTCTCTAGGGAGTTATAAGGTGGCCAAGAAGGAGCTTTTAAGAGGTACTTAGGAGATGTAGAAGAGGACATGAGAAAGCTTTGGTCAGTAGGATTATCGAAAACTTCAAGATGATTTACACAAGTGTGAAGAACAGGGGGATAATTGAAGTTAAGGTAGGATCGATCAATGTTAAAAGAGGAAACGTGCTTGGAGTGCGAGGAGTTAGGGGAGGTTCTTAATGAATACTTTGCTCAGTGAGATCGATCTTGACTAATGTGAGAACAGTGTAGAACAGGCTAATATAGTGGAACATGTTGATATTAAGAAAGAGGATAGATAAATTCCTGGGGCCAGATGGGATACACCTCAGTTTAATATGTGAAGCAAGAAGGAAATTACTATGTCCTTGGTGATGACCTTTGTGTTCTCACTGGCCGCAGGAGTAGTAGCAGAAGATTAGCGGGTGGCAAATGTTATTGCTTTGTTCAAGAAAGATGACAGGAATAAAGGAACTATAGACTAGTGAATCTTATGTCAATGGTGGGCAGACTATTGGAGAAGATTCTTAGGGACAGGATTTATGAGCATTTGGAGAAGTATGGTCTGATTAGGGTTTGACAGCATGGAAAGGACATGCCTGACAAGTTTGATTGAATTCTTTGAAGATGTGGCAGATCACATCGATGAAGGCAGAACAATAGATGTGGGGTGTATAGATTTTAGTAAGGCATTTGACAAGGTTTCCTTTCGTAGGCTCATTGAAATGGTCAGGAGGCATGGGATCCAAGAATACCTGGCTTTGTGGATTCGGAATTGGCTTGCCCGAAACAAGGCAGAGGTTGCAGGCAGATGGAGTGAGTTTTGCCTGAAGGTTGGAGATCAGCGGTGTTCTGCAGGACCAATCTGGGACTCTCCCTTTTTGTGATTTTAATAAATGACTTCAATGAGGAAGTAGAGTTAATAAGTTTGCAGATGACAGAAAGGGTTATGATGTTGTGGATAGCCTAGATGGTTGTTACAATAGGACATTGATAGAGCTGGGCTGAGAAGTGACATATGAGGTTAATGTGAAAAGGTGTGAAGTGATACACTTTGGAAGGTCAAACCTGAAGGCAAAGTATCGGGTTAATGGCAGGATCCTAAGCAGTAAGGAGAAACAGAGAGCTCTTGGGGTCCATATCTAAACATCCCTCAAAGTTGCCATGCAAGTTGATAGGGTGGTTAAGAAGCTGCATTGGCTGTTGGCCTTCTTTAGTTGGAGAATTGATTTCATAAACAGAATCAGGTTTAATATCAATTGCACATGTCAAGTGAGGTGGTGTTCAGTGTCCGTTTAGGAATCAGATGGCAGAGGGGGAAGAAGCTGTTCCTGAATCACTGAGTGTGTGCCTTCAGGCTTCTGTACTCCTTCTTGATGGTAACAACAAGAGGGCATGTCCTAGGTGATGGAGGTCCTTATGATGGACAGCACTTTTCTGATATACTGCTCTTTGAAGATATCTTGGATACTACGGGGGCTACTACCCAAGATGGAGCTGATTAATTTTACAACTTTCTGTACCTTCTTTTGATCCTGTGCAATAGCTCCCTCTCCCCAAACCAGACAATGGTGCAGACTGTCAGAAAGCCCTCCATGGTACATCTGTAGAAGTTTTCCAGTGTCTTAGGTGGCAAACCAAATCTCCTCAAACTACCAAGGAAATACAGCTGCTGTCTTGCCTTCTCTATGGCTGCATTGACATGATGGGACCAGGTTAGATCCTCAGAGATCTTGACAACCTGGAAATGAAATGGCTCACTCTCTCCACTTCTGATCACACTATGAGGATTGGTTTGTGATCCCTTGTCCTACACTTTCTGAAGTCCACAATCAGCTCTTTGGTCTTACTGACACTGAGTGCAAGGTTGTTGCTGCTACACCACTCACTCCCGTACACCCTCTCTTCACCATCTGAGATTCTCACTCCCGTACACCCTCTCTTCACCATCTGAGATTCTCACTCCCGTACACCCTCTCTTCACCATCTGAGATTCTCACTCCCGTACACCCTCTCTTCACCAACTGAGATTCTCACTCCCGTACACCCTCTCTTCACCATCTGAGATTCTCACTCCTGTACACCCTGTCTTCACCATCTGAGATTCTCACTCCTGTACACCCTGTCTTCACCATCTGAGATTCTCACTCCTGTACACCCTCTCTTCACCATCTGAGATTCTCACTCCTGTACACCGTCTTCACCATCTGAGATTCTCACTCCTGTACACCCTCTCTTCGCCATCTGAGATTCTCACTCCTGTACACCCTCTCTTCACCATCTGAGATTCTCACTCCCGTACACCCTCTCTTCACCATCTGAGATTCTCACTCCTGTACACCCTCTCTTCACCATCTGAGATTCTCACTCCTGTACACCCTCTCTTCACCAACTGAGATTCTCACTCCTGTACACCCTGTCTTCACCATCTGAGATTCTCACTCCTGTACACCCTCTTCACCATCTGAGATTCTCACTTCCGTACACCCTGCCTTCACCAGCTGAGATTCTCACTCCCGTACACCCTCTCTTCACCATCTGAGATTCTCACTCCTGTACACCCTCTCTTCGCCATCTGAGATTCTCACTCCCGTACACCCTCTCTTCACCATCTGAGATTCTCACTCCTGTACACCCTCTCTTCACCATCTGAGATTCTCACTCCTGTACACCCTGTCTTCACCATCTGAGATTCTCACTCCTGTACACCCTGTCTTCACCATCTGAGATTCTCACTCCTGTACACCCTGTCTTCACCATCTGAGATTCTCACTCCCGTACACCCTCTCTTCACCATCTGAGATTCTCACTCCCGTATACCCTCTCTTCACCATCTGAGATTCTCACTCCTGTACACCCTCTCTTCACCATCTGAGATTCTCACTCCCGTACACCCTCTCTTCACCATCTGAGATTCTCACTCCCGTACACCCTCTCTTCACCATCTGAGATTCTCACTCCCGTACACCCTGCCTTCACCATCTGAGATTCTCACTCCAGTACACCCTCTCTTCACCATCTGAGATTCTCACTCCTGTACACCCTGTCTTCACCATCTGAGATTCTCACTCCCGTATACCCTCTCTTCACCATCTGAGATTCTCACTCCCGTATACCCTCTCTTCACCATCTGAGATTCTCACTCCCGTACACCCTCTCTTCACCATCTGAGATTCTCACTCCCGTACACACTCTCTTCACCAACTGAGATTCTCACTCCCGTACACCCTCTCTTCACCATCTGAGATTCTCACTCCTGTACACCCTGTCTTCACCATCTGAGATTCTCACTCCTGTACACCCTGTCTTCACCATCTGAGATTCTCACTCCTGTACACCCTGTCTTCACCAACTGAGATTCTCACTCCTGTACACCCTGTCTTCACCATCTGAGATTCTCACTCCTGTACACCCTCTTCACCATCTGAGATTCTCACTCCCGTACACCCTCTCTTCACCATCTGAGATTCTCACTCCTGTACACCCTGTCTTCACCATCTGAGATTCTCACTCCTGTACACCCTCTCTTTACCATCTGAGATTCTCACTCCCGTACACCCTGCCTTCACCATCTGAGATTCTCACTCCCGTACACCCTCTCTTCACCATCTGAGATTCTCACTCCTGTACACCGTCTTCACCATCTGAGATTCTCACTCCTGTACACCCTGTCTTCACCATCTGAGATTCTCACTCCTGTACACCCTGTCTTCACCATCTGAGATTCTCACTCCCGTACACCCTCTCTTCACCATCTGAGATTCTCACTCCTGTACACCCTGTCTTCACCATCTGAGATTCTCACTCCCGTACACCCTCTCTTCACCATCTGAGATTCTCACTCCCGTACACCCTCTCTTCACCATCTGAGATTCTCACTCCCGTACACCCTGCCTTCACCATCTGAGATTCTCACTCCCGTACACCCTCTCTTCACCATCTGAGATTCTCACTCCTGTACACCCTGTCTTCACCATCTGAGATTCTCACTCCTGTACACCCTCTTCACCATCTGAGATTCTCACTCCCGTACACCCTCTCTTTACCATCTGAGATTCTCACTCCCGTACACCCTGCCTTCACCATCTGAGATTCTCACTCCCGTACACCCTCTCTTCACCATCTGAGATTCTCACTCCTGTACACCGTCTTCACCATCTGAGATTCTCACTCCTGTACACCCTCTCTTCACCATCTGAGATTCTCACTCCTGTACACCCTGTCTTCACCATCTGAGATTCTCACTCCTGTACACCCTGTCTTCACCATCTGAGATTCTCACTCCTGTACACCCTGTCTTCACCATCTGAGATTCTCACTCCCGTACACCCTCTCTTCACCATCTGAGATTCTCACTCCCGTATACCCTGTCTTCACCATCTGAGATTCTCACTCCTGTACACCGTCTCTTCACCATCTGAGATTCTCACTCCCGTATACCCTCTCTTCACCATCTGAGATTCTGCCAACAATGGTTGTATCATCAGCAAATTTATAGTTGGAATGTGATCTATGCCTAGCTACACAGTGATAGGTGTAGAGAGGGTAGAGCAGTGGATTAGGCAACACACCTGAGGTGCACCAGTGCCGACCATCAACAAGGAGCTGTTATTAATACCAATTCACACACATTATGATCTTCTGGTTAGGAAGTTGAGGATTGAATTGCAGAGGGAGATACAAAGGCCCAGGTTTTGTAGCTTATCGATTAGAACTGTAGGAATGATGGCGTTAAATGCTGAGCCGTAGTCAACGAACAGCATCCTGACATAGGTGTTTGTATTCTCCAGAAGATCTAAGGCTGTGTGAATTGCCATTGAGATTGTATCTGCTATAGACTTATTGTGGCAATAGGCAAACTGCAGTGGGTCCAGATCCTTGCTGAGGCAGGAGTTGATTCTAGCTATGACCAACCTCTCAAAGTATTCTATCACCATAGATGTGAGTGCTATTGGATGATAGTTGTTAATACAGCTCCCACTACCCTTCTTGGGCACTGGTATAATTGTTGCCCTCTTGAAGCAGGTGGGAACTTCTGACTGTAGCAATAAGAGGATGAAAATGTTTTTGGTTGCACCTGCCAGTTGGTTGGCACGAGTTTTCAGAACTTTACCAGGCACTTCATTGGAGTCCTGGCACCTTACGAGGGTTAACCCTCCTGAAAGACCGCCTGACGTCGGCCTCCGAGCCAGAAATCAAAAGGTCACCAGGAGCAGCAGGGATCTTCACAGCTGTAGTTATATTCTCCCTTTCAAAGAAGGCATAAAATGTCATACACAAAATGTAAGTACTTCTCTGACAGTAGATGTGTAACAGCCTAATGTAACATTTTATGGAAATACAAGATAACACTGATGCAGACATGTTTTACACACTTAACAAGGTGCTTTATTAATGCAACAGAGTTGGTCAGTTTTTCAATGTTCGTCGTCAGCCGGGTCATACAGTCCATGAATTCCCTGTCGGTTGCCTCTGTATGCTCCAGTATTTTTTTTAAGTTTTAATTTCTCCCACACGAGAGCCAACAACTGTCCATCGTTTTAAGTTTTTCTAGTCTGTAACTACACAAACGCGCACTTTTACTGTGAGATTCGACACCAAACACGTCGCTTGTTTTCGGTAGATGTGTCCTGTGCATGCACAGCAGGAGGAGATTTGCCAAAATCTCCATTTCAGTGTGGATAGAGATATTTTCAAAAACGCACAGTGTGGACGCCTATCGTTTTTACGCGAAACCGGCATTTTCAAAATTATCCGATCTAGTGTGGATGTAGCCTGAGAGAAGGCATTGATTGTTTTGCTGGACTACGGAACGGAAAGCACAATAGATCAGGTAGGTTGGAGCCATTACCTTGCTCTTCGTTTTTAGCAAACAGATAATCCTGAAGAACAGATGTCTCTGGGAATTATTTAACTACGGGATGACATTGGAGATGTTTCACCACAGCTAAAAGCTAATAGATTACTAATGATAATTAGATTAATTTAGTGTCATAATTATATTTACAATCTTTTTGTCCCTTCCTCAATCCAGTGGGTTTATATATAACAACACAGTGAAGTCTATTGCCTTTTTTATCCTGCTGGGCATGTGTATATCCCACGGAGGTGGCCGATTCAACTTTAGCAACAAAACAATTTCTTCCTCTTGTCATCCAAAAGCATGAAGGCCAACCTACGGCACATCTCGTTCCAGCAGAAATCAGATAATTCAGCCAAGGCCAGTGGTTGAACAATGCCTGTACATTTTATCTATTTACTGGCTAGACTTGTGATACCATTAGAAGACCTTGATTGTTTCAACTGTGCCCCACTGCGGATCAGAGGAGTTGTGACTGCAAATCTGAAATAACAAAACAGAAACGGTTGGAAGCATTCAGCAGGTCAGGCAGCAGCTATGTAAAGGGAAACAAAGTTTATGTTTCTAGTTGTGGTGAACTACATATACCTGTCTGGGCATGCCCCTGCAGACTGTTCCTGTGCCCCCTCCCACTGACCGTGGCTCCTCCCACAGACCCCAGTATAAAGGCGATTGAGACCTGAGCCCGGCCCTCAGTCTCCAGGATGTAGTATGGTGGTCAACTACTGCTTGTTCTTTCTTCTAGTCAATAAAAGCCGATATCTCGCCTCACGTCTCAGAGAGTTATTGATGGTGCATCACTAGTACAAGTGGCTATAATGCATTAGGAGTTTGAGCAGATTTGGTATATCACCAAACACACGGAGAGCATCCTAACTGGCTGCGTCACCGTCTGGTAATTGGAGGGGGGGGGGTGAGGGGGCTCCAGCTCAGTATAGAAGTGAGCTGCAGAGAGTTGTAAACTTAGTCAGCTTCATCATGAGCCTCCATAGTGTCCAGGAGATCCTCAAGGAGTGACGCCTCAAAAAGAGGGCATCTATCATTAAGGATCTCCATCACCCAGGTCATGCCTTACTCTCATTGCTACCATCAAGAAGAAGGTACAGAAGCCTGAAGGCACACCCTCAATGATTCAGGATTAGATTCATCCCCTTTGCCATCTGATTTCTGAATCATAACCACTATCTCTCTCTACCCTTTTATTTCTATTTTTGCACTACTTATTTAATTTAACTAGTTTATATATATATACTTACTGTAATCCACAGCTTTTTTCTACTATTATGTATTGCCTTGTACTGTTGCTGCAAAGACAAAAAATTCCACGACAGCTAAGAGTCAGAATAAAGAAATTTCTACTCTGGTTTCCTGGCATTGTTTTAGTTTAAAGTGCAACTTCTTCTGAACCAGGGCATTCCATTTCTTTGAATCAGTGCATTTGGGTTCCTCTTCCTGCCCCTTCTGCTTCTTGCTAGTATATTGTCAAAATCCTTCAGGAGTTCAAAATCTCCCTTTATTCCAAGGAGAGTAATCCCAGTTCGTCTATCTACAGTATATAAATGAGATCCTACTTCCCTGATAATGAGGTTGTGAATGTCCTGATGTAGGGTCTTGACCCAAAATATCAACAATCGCATTGTCTCCACAGATGCTTCCTGACCGGCTGAGTTCCATCAGCAGCTTGCTTTGTGCTCTGATCTCCTGTACTCCCTTACTAAATTTAGGTGAGCAGAATATGAAGCTGAGCACTATCCAATATTTTATAAAGATTCAGTACCACCTGTACTCATTAGTTCTATTTATAAAGTCAAGTACCTTGAACCGTTAACAGCCTTCTCAACCAATCCCACGACATCAAATGTATAAATCATGAGGTCTCTTCTTCCTTTCAATATAATTTATAGCATTTAACTTGTATTCCTCTCCTCATTCTTCCCCATGGAATTAATCACATCAATAGTTGTTGCATTGGATGTTCCCTGTCAATTCAGAAGTCTGTCCATGTCCAATAACGTAATGTAACCCATTCATTGTTAACTATCTTTCTGAATTTGGTAACATCTCAAAACTTCTAAATATATCCTGAATACCCAAAACTTGGTCATAATTAAGCATCAGTAAGGGTAGTGGTCCTAATACCAAATCTTATAGCACTACACTGTATGTTTTCCTTCATAAACAGGCATTTCAAATTGAACCCATCTCCTCAGCCAGATATCATAGAAATTAAATAGTGCAGATGACTCCTTTGGAGTACTTTATGTTCTTTGGAGCTTGCAGGATTGAATTGAAAACTTTTTGTCTTTGAATTGAGAAAATGCAGAACCCCACGGCAAGTGACAGTAGGATTTCATCACGTACACAAAGTGCTGGAAGAACTCGGCATAAGTGAGCGATGAACAATCAACAGTTTGGACCGAGACCTGTCATCAGGATGTCTGTAAGGACAGCGTAAGAGGCTGATGTGCTAGAACATATCAACAATAAGTAACAGGATGTGCTGGAACGTTTGAAAAACATTAGGATAAATAAGTTCCCTGAGTCAGATGGTGTATGCTTCAGGTTATTATAGCAAGCAAGGAAAGAGATTGCTGCACCTTTGGCAATGACCTCTGCATCCTCACTGGCCACAGGAATAGTACCAAATGATTGAAGGGTAGTAAATGTTATTCCTTTATTCAAAAAAGTGAGTAGAGATAACCCTGCGAATTACAGACCATTGAGACCTACATCAGTGGTGGGAACATTACTATGCACTATTCCGAGAGGCAGGAATTACAAGATGACTAATTAGAGATAGTCAGCATGGCTTTGTATTGGCGCTAGATGGGGTGGTTAGAGTATCTCACAAACTGCTGACCTCCTGGGATTTTCCCATTGTCTCTAGAGTTTACAGAGAATGGTGAGAAGTAGAGCAGTAGATGTAGTGTATATGGATTTCAGCAAGGCATTTGATAAGGTACCCCATGCAAGGCTTATTGAGAAAGTAAGGAGGCATGGGATCCAAGGGGATATTGCTTTGTGGATCTAGAATTGACTTGCTCACGGGCAAAGAGCAGTTGTAGACGGGTCATATTCTGCATGGAGGTTGGTGACCAGTGGTGTGCCTCAGGAATCTGTTCTGGGACCCCTACTCTTCATGATTTTTATAAATGATCTGGATGAAGAAGTGGAGAGATGGATTAGTAAGTTTGCTGATGCCACAAAGGTTGGGTGTGTTGTGGATAGTGTGGAGGGCTGTCAGAGGTTACAGCAGGACATTGATAGGATGCAAAACTGGACTGAGAAGTGGCAGATGGTGTTCAACCCAAATAAGTGTGAAGTGGTTCATTTTGGCAGGTCAAATATGATGACAGAATATAGTATTAGTGGTAAGACGCTTGGCAGTGTGGAGGATCAGAGGGATCTTGGTGTTTGAGTCCATAGAACACTCAAAGCAGCTGTGCAGGTTGACTCTGTGGTTAAGAAAGCACAGTGGTCCGTTGGCCTTCATCAATCATGGGATTGAGTTTAAGAGCCGAGAGGTAATGTTGCAGCTATATATGACCCTGGTCAGACCCCACTTGGAGTACTGTGCTCAGTTCTGGTTGCTTCACTACAGGAAGGATGTGGAAACCATAGAAAGGGTGCAGAGGAGATTTACAAGGATGTTTTCTGGATTGGGGAGCATGCCTTATGAGAATAGGTTGAGTGAATGTTGCCTTTTTTTCTTGGAACAACGAAAAATGAGAGGTGACCTGATAGAGGTGTATATGATGATGCGAGGCATTGATCATGTGGATAGTCAGAGACTTTTTCCCAGGGCTGAAGTGGCTAGCACGAGAGGGCACAGTTTTCGGGTGCTTGGAAGTAGGTACAGAGGAGATATCGGGGGTAATTTTCTTTTTAGATACAGAGAGTGGTGAGTGTGTGGAATGGGCTGCTGGTGACGGTAGTGGAGGTGGAAACGATAGGGTCTTTAAAGAGACTCCTGGATAGGTACATGAAGCTCAGACAAATAGAGGGCTATGGGTAACTCTAGGTATTTTCTTAGGCAAGGACATGTTTGGCACAGCTTTGTGGGCCGAAGGGCCTGTATTGTGCTGTAGGTTTTCTATGTTTCTGTGTTTAAAAAAAAACATCAAGTGAGCGACAGTTCTGTGAGCAAAAATTCCTGGTTAATGAGAGCGGTCAGAGGAGATTGGTCAGACTTGGTCAAGCTGACAGAAAGGTGACAGTAACTCAAATAATCACGCATTACAACAGTGATGTGCAGAAGAGCATCTCTGAATGCACAAAATGTTGACCCTTGAAGTGAATGGGCTACAGCAACAGAGAACAGTCACAGGCACTCAGTGACGACTATATTAGGTATAGGAGGTAATTAAGTGGCCATTAGCTGTACACTTCAGATGGTATTGCTGTGTATTTTCAGTTTTTGTTCTAAATTTCAAATGGATGTTTCTCTCTTATATAAATGAAAGTGAAGTTGCTTATTCTTTGGGGCTGGCAGTAAGGTTTAATTTAAATGAAAATGCAAAACTGGATAATTGTGTTGAATTATTTGCAAACGATTCCAGAGGAACAGAGGCCGGTGGGTGGTCTTTGCTTCAGTGAAACTGAAGAGTCTGATCTCACATTGGCTTGCTAAACAGATTCCGGGAGTTACAAACAATCTGTACTAAGCAACAAGGCAAGTTGCAGACAACACTGATTATTGAATATTTATTCATATGAACAGCGCAAGATTATATTAATATGAAGCTTTAGCAATATGATATACAGAAATTGCATTGAAGGCAGGTATTGGCTAAGGCACAGTATAAAAGCCAGCTCATTTCTGAAAATAAATATACATTTCTGGTCATTTGTGAGAAAGGCACTAATGAATTCAGTTGATTAAAATTTAAGCAGTGTTCTCTAGAAGTTAAGTATACTTTCTCCTAGATTTAAAATTTTGCATTTTGTTGTAGCCATTAATCATTATGACATAAAATTGAAAAGTCTGTTGCCGGCAAATACATGCAATTCAGCCTATCCTTCCTTTCTCATCCTCTTTCTTGATTTCCCATCCAGTGGTCCCTTCCTTTCTCATGTCATGCTCTCACTTGTCAAAAAGGAACATTTTCATTGTGGACCTGCACAAATCCAATGTCAAAGTTGCCTACAGCCCAGCCACAAGAGACCTCAAAGGAAAATGATTTGCAGCATTGAGCTTTCCTTTCCCAAAGTGGGATGTCGCTCGATAGTTAGTTATCAAGTAATAACTCCCACACATCTGAGGAGAGTGAGGAGGAATGGTGAGTAGATTTGGTTACCTGAACAGCAAACCTTGTGTGTCAGGGATTCAACAACCAGCTGGTCCTAATGAAAGTACATAAACTCATGCTGAGAAAGTTTCATTTGGCATGGTGTGACTCTGTTCCAAAAGTGAATGCAAATACAATGTTTTGAGGTAAGCTGGAGGGCAAAAATAACATCTCTGCTTACCTCAGAATCACAAGTTGAATATGTTGAATATGACAGGTTTATAAAGCAGGAAACTTTACAACTGTGAAGTAAATGCATTAGTCACTTGTGAATTAAAATTAGACTTAAAAAGTCTCTGGGACTACGTGCCTACTCTTTGTCAGTTTCTCTGCTTAAAGCTGCTGACATTCAGTTATTTAAATCAAAGTCCCAGACGTATGTGTGCGTAATCGCTGTGAGACACTGAAGTCAGGATAATGGCAAAATTGCTTCTGGGCTTCTGCTCCAGCTCAGAACTAACAGAGGATTTGTTACTGTACAGTAGGATACTGATTTAGAAGGACAAAGAAAATATTACTTTGCCTGACTCAAATGTATTAAATTGTCTATAATTTTATGCAATTTTGGTTAACCATTTGACAAAAAATACTAACTTTCACATTTCCTAGTTATTAGGATAAATGTTAATAGCTTTTGAATGTGTTTGAGTATCAAAAAAAAATTACAATATAATCAACATTTGATTGGCTGAAGGCAAAGAGTGGAAATAAAGGGGGCTTCTCTGGTTGGCTGCTGGTGTTCCATAAGGGCGTTGTTTGGCCCACTATTTTTCATGTTACATGTTAATGATCTTGATGATGAAATTAATAGCTTCGGGGCCATGTTTGTGGATGATGCAAAGATAGGTGGAAGGGCAGGCAGTGTTGAGGTAACAGGGTGGCTGCAGAACGATTCAGAACAGATTAGGAATGTGTGAAGTGGCAGATGGGACACAGTATAGGGAAGTGTATGGTCATGCAGTGAGTTGTTCAGATGCAAAAGGACTTGGGAGTCCTCATGTAGAAGTTCCCGAAGATTAACTTTCAGGATAAGTCAGTAGAAAGGCAAATTCAATGTTAGTATTCATTTTGAGAGGACTAGAGTATAAAAGCAAGGATGAAATCCTGAGGTTTTATAAGGCATTGATCAGACCATATTTGGAATATAGTGAGCAGCTTTGGGCTTCGTATCTAAGAAAGGATGTGCTGGCATTAGACAGGGTCTAATGGTTCCAGAAATGAAAGGGTTAACACGGGATTAGTGCTTGACGGCTCTGGTCCTGTACTTGCCAGAATTTAGAAAAATGAGGGAGGAATCTCATTGAAACCTATTGAATATTCAAAAGCCGGGACAGAGAGAATGTGGTGAGGATGTTTCCTATAGTGGTGAAAGTCGAGGAGCAGAGGGCACAGCCTAAGAACTGAAAGACATCCCTTAAGAACAGAGACGAGGAGGAATTTCCTTAGCTAGAGGTCTGGGGAATTCATTACTATAGGCATCTATGGAGGTGAGGTCATTGGGTATATTTAAAACAGAGCTTGATAGGTTTTTTATTAGTAAGTGTATCAAGATTTACAGGTAGAAGGTAGCAGAGTGGGGTTGAAAGGGAAAATAAATCAGCTATGATTGAAAGGTGGAGCAGATTCAATAGACCGAATGGTTTAATTCTGTTCCTATGTCTTATGGTCTAAAATCTATTAGAACTTCTGCAGCTGTCTTTTTCAGGTACCAAACGCTGTCAGGAGAGTTCTGAAGTGCGGCCTTGTTTTTTCATCATCTCAGTTCCAAAGTCAATATTTAATGAGAATGAGGCTGGGGTTATTAGGAGACAGTTCTTTACAAGAGCACAGCATGAACACTTTTGTAAAAAACTGATGACCAGAACAAATTTTCTTTTCCCGTAACCAGAACGATGATGTATAATTTGCAGATCATTAAATACTGAGCTGCTGGTAGAAAAGACATCGGTTTAAAATTACTTCAAAACATTGCAGCATCTAATTCAAGTGGCAAAGATGAAATTAGTGAGGAACTCTGTAAGTGATGTCAAGCGAGGGTAAAATAATTTATACCTGCCATAGGTTCTATACAAAATTACAAAGGACTTTATGACATATCTGATGCTTTAAAACAAGATTTCACTAAGCGTGTCCCGTCTTGAAGGTAATTAGTTTCTTTGCAAAACCACCAACTGGAAACACTTTGAAAACAGTGTTGCCATCAGCACTTTGAAAAGGAACTCTGTATAAAAAGTCCGAAAATGTTACCAGTTACACTTGACCTGTAAAATGAAATAAATGGCTACAGCAAAAGACCAGTTTTTTTTTAGTTATTTAAACACATTAAAGGAAAGAATAAATAAGCACTTAAAAATCAGAATGAAAAGAACCTATTTTTCCAGCTAGGTCTTCATTCAGCCACTTGGAAATCGACTGTTAATGTATGTAAATCAAATTGAATAAAAATTTTAAACATTGCATGAATTACGAGATTAGGAAGAACACAGTAAGTAAGGAAACAGCTAGCTGTTGTGTGGCATTCCATGAAATGCCTTTTGTGTTTGTTCAGAATAAAATATTAATTGTTCTTTTCTTGAGAGGAGTAGTATTCAGTCAGCACCCTCCAAGCCTTAGGAGCCATGAAGCCGTCGGGCGGATTTTTATTTTCACGGGCAAGTTGTCTCATACGGGTGCCTGAGATGAAATCAAAACTGTGCGATCTAAAATAAAGTAAAATATAATTAAAAATAAAATTTCTTGACATTCACAATTCTCATCTGACATAAGAGAATAAACCTGGCAATTCAAATCAGGCACTAATGCACAGCTGGTGAATATGCACTGGTTTTGATTCAATCTTCCATTACAATTTCTTTTGGTGCGGCTGCACAAGTTTAATTCCACCTTAGTAAATGTAAACTGTCAGCCAGACATTTCATTAACTATTTACTATTAAAGATTCAATATTCACAAAATTAAATGATCAAAAGAAGAAGCAAGGAGCCCAATTCTATAAAAACACTTTTAGGATTAGTCCAAACAGGAAACTAAGAGGCTCTAAATTGTAAGACCAGTGTGTGAAAAAATCTTGTGCTGTGCAATTTTTTGCCCAGTGACAACATATGTGCACTGAATAATTTCTTCAATAAAAATAGTATAAATAACCCAGTTCTAAAATCTGCAGACCAAATCAATGCAAACTCCATCTTGTCAACACTGCCTGAAAAGAAAATGTGATTGTGTACGATCATGAAATATGGTTATCATGCCAATGAGGCAGAGAGTGACAACCGGTTTAAATTCCTTTCTGCACCAATAGCTTTAAGAGTAAACCTAGCAATTATCGGCCTGTCAGTTTGATGCCAGTGGTGGGTAAATTAATGGAAGGTATTCTTAGAGATGGTGTATATAATTATCTGGATAGACAGGGTCTGATTAGGAATAGTCAACATGGATTTGTGCATGGAAGATCATGTTTGACAAATCTTATTGAATTTTTTGAAGAGGTTACGAGGAAAGTTGACGAGGGTAAAGCAGTGGATGTTGTCTATATGGACTTCAGTAAGGCCTTTGACAAGGTTCCACACGGAAGGTTAGTTAGGAAGGTTCAATCCTTAAGTACTAATATTGAAGTAGTAAAATGGATTCAATGGTGGCTGGATGGGAGATGCCAGAGAGTAGTGGTGGATAACTGTCAGATTGGAGGCAGGTGACTAGTGGTGTGCCTCAGGGATCTGTACTGGGTCCAATGTTGTTTCTCATATACATTAATGATCTGGATGACGGGGTGGTAAATTGGATTAGTAAATATGCAGATAATACTAAGGTAGGTGGCGTTGTGGATAACAAAGTAGGTTTTCAAAGCTTGCAGAGAGATTTAGGACAGTTAGAAGAGTGGGCTGAAAGATGGCAGATGGAGTTTAATGCTGATAAGTGTGAGGTGCTACATTTTGGTAGGACTAATCAAAAAAGGACATACATGGTAAATGGTAGGGCACTGTGGAATGCAGTAGAACAGAGTGATCTAGGAATAATGGTGCACAGTTCCCTGAAGGTGGAATCTCATGTGGATAGGGTGGTGAAGAAATGAGTACAAGTAGAATTATAAGGACCTTAGAATTAAGAGGGTGGAATAGGACCCCTCAGGGATAGAGGGGCAACCTATACCTGGATCAGGGGTTATGAGTGAGCTCCAAAATGAATCCCTCTCATTGATATTCACTAGGGTGGAAAATGTGGAGAGTGGAGAGTTAAGGGGGAGTTGATATTCTGGGGCAAACTTTGCATCTTCATTAGTCAAGGTGAAGTTCCCGAAGATTGGAGGATAGTAGATGTTGTCCCATTGTTCAAAATGGGCAGTACAGCTAAGCCTAGACATTACAGGTCAATTGTTTTACATCAGTGGTAAGGAAGTTGTTGGAGAAGATTCTGAATGACAGGATTTTTGTTCACTTGGGAAAATAGAGACTGATTTGGACAAGTCTGTATGGTTTTGTGCAGGGGAGATCAAGGATCACAAATCTCATTGAGTTTTATCAGGAGGCAACTCAGAAAACTGATGAAAGCAGTTCTGTAGATATGCACTTCCATGGCATTAAATTCCAGTCGGACATAAATGACCAACACAGTGCAGGAACTGTGCTGTGGACAGCCCACAAGTGTCACAAGGCTTCTGGCACCAGCAGTATAGCATGTTCACAACTCACTAACTCTACCGTACATCTTTGGAAATTTGGACTGGAGCACCCGGAGATAGCCTCTTGGAGACAGCGTCTTTGGTGCTTGGTGACCACACTAGCCATCAAACACTAAAGTCATAGATTCAAAGATCATTACATCACAGAAACATGCCCTTCAGACCATCTAGACAATGCTGACCCGTTTCTCTGTCCCAGCTACTCGCACCTGGATGTTATCATTTACAATAACCTGACACAATCCCATCTCATCACATTCCTTTCCGCTCACATTCAGCGCCCCCCCTCACCCCCATCCAGAAATGACCAGCGGCTACTCAGCGACACACCAAGGGTGATCTGCAGTGGCCAAGTCGCCCATGTTTAGGGTAAGGAACAGAAGTGACACACTTGGAGGAAAACTCTTACGTGTAGACTCCTCACAGAGGGCAGGTCAGGTTCCTGGAGCTGTCAGGTAGGAACTCCACCATGTTTCCCCCTCTACCCCCCTCCCTGAACTGAGATGTGGCCAACTCTCTTGCATTCTGTGCTCTTCTGCAATGCAGCAGAGAATCTGTCTCTGTGAAGAGGTTCACGAGAATGATCCAGGAAATAAAAGAGTTAACATGTTTGATGGTTCTGGACTTGTACTCCCTGGAGTTTAAAAAAACAAGTGGGGGGGGCACGGATCTCATTGAAACTTGAAATCAAATTTGGGATACATCGAAAATCGTAAAAGGGTCTTCAGCAGTTGCATGACTATCACTGTTTCATTAGGGGCAGGCAAATGGTAGCTGGCTTAGTTTGTGAATGCTATAACTTGGGGCATCCATACAGTGATATGGCTGAAGAATATATCAGAATATGGATGCCCCAAAAATCTGTCCTCAGGCTTGGTATGGGACGCTAGAGAACTAGTTGGCCATGACCTTACGATTAGAAAGCCAGACTTGTAGCTCTATTATGTGGTATTAAAGCAGAAGCACTATGGTTCAGCTTATAGCCAGTTCTGGCCTCTGGGTCTGTCTGCACATTCTCCTTGTGTCGCCTGGCTTGTCTCTCAGAGTTGCGATTTCTTACCTCATCTCAAAGACGTGTGGGATGGTAGGAATAATTGGCCATTGCAACTATCTCCTTGTGTGGTATAATTTTGGGTGGGGGGAAGGATTTATGAGAAAGAGAGGAAAATATAAAAGGAATTGAAGTAGGATTAGTAATAGGGATGTTCAGTGCAGACACAGAGGGATGGATTATGCCTTTAGAAAGCTCTCACAATTCCTCATCTCAGGTTCACAAAGTAGAGTTGATTGCTTGTACTTGTAGTTCCTCACCTCTCTGGGTCATAGAAGTCCATGCATTTCTTATCTTTATCATACGCAGCAACTCTGAATGGTATGATCTCAACAGAGGTTAGACCGGGTGCCATGCTCAGTACCTTCCCTCCGTGGGTTGGTTCGTACAGGTCCTTCTTGGTAATGGGGTGGGGCATGCCAGCGGGATCGCGGCCCACGATGTAGAAGTTGGCCCCAGCAATCATACGGGACCTGCAGTGCCACTGAACCTGCAGACAAAGAGTGGTTAACACATATATTTATTCATATGGAGATACAGTGTGGAATAGGCCCTTCTGGCCTTTGAAAGGCATCGCCCCATCAGTGCCCCGACAACCCTGATTTAACCTTAACCTAATCACGGGGCAATTTACAATGACCAATTACCCTACCTGGCACATCTTTGAACTGTGGGAGGAAAGCGGAGCAGTCGGGGAAAAGCCACACATTCCACAGGGAGGATGTACGAACTCCTTACAGAGGAAGCACTTTGATATGTCCTGTGCCGATGCCATAGTAAGTGCATCAACGGTTACAGAGAGGAGGTAGGAGAATTACGTAGAGAGGGAAAAGTAAATCAGCCATGGTGGAATGATGGAGCAGACTTGATGGGCCAAATGGCCTAACTGTGCTCCTATATCCTACTACCTTGTGTTCTAATTCTCACAATGAGCATTACCTTCACCTCAAGCATCCCATAAATCTAAATCTTCTCATATCCAATATTTTCGTTGGCCTCTTCTCAGCCTAATTTCAGTCTGGTGACTCTTCCCAAGCTACAAAGCCGGAAGTCAAACAATTTTATTTTAGTTAACAATCAGCGAACTTCAGAACGGTCAAGTTCACAGCAGTGTGATTTTCAGTCTTGTGTGAGGAGATCATTAATCCCGCAGGTAATGTAAATAACAAACACAAAATACTGGAGGAACTCAGCAGCCAGGCAGCATCTATGAAAAAAGAGTACAGTTGACGTTTTGGGCCAGGACTAAATAATATAAATATTTAGTTTGGTACTGCCTCTGTTTGTCTACCCATTCACTATTCATTCATGGTGACTGGTAGTTTGTCATCTAGTCCATTATCTAACTGATTGTTTAATTTACAGTTTTCCATATCCGGAGAAGATAGTCTGACTGTGTTTATATAGTGTCTTACATGATCTCAGGATATCCAGTGATAATATCTATGTGACAGCAAGGGTCTACATTTCCAGCTACGGGCTCTCTCCAGATCACCTAGATATCACAAGATATTCTGCTTCTGATTCACAGAAATTTATCTTATATGAAGAGCTAAAATTGAATTGATACTTCAATGTAAAATCATTCATATAAGCACATCATTATGATGTGTTACAATTTACACACGTGGAAATATCTCACTCCTCTCTATCACCAACCAAAATCCCAGGACATGACAACTGAATACTTTCCCCTTATTCTATTCTTTACAGAGGAATTCTTATTCAGATTTTGTCAATGTTTTTGGTTTCTGACAACACATACTCAGAGATTGTTGGAATTTTGGATATGACGGAGAACGTGTTTCAAGGGGATACAGTCAAGCTGAAAATGCACAACCACAGTACTGTGCAAGAGTCTCAGGCGTGCGCGCACATACACACGTGTGTGTGTGTAGCTAGGGTGCTTAAGATTTTCACACAGTACTGTAGTAACTTTATGTATTGCAGTGGACTGCTGCCGCAAAAAAAAACCCCTCAACTTTCATGATAGAGTGAGTGATAATAAACCTGATTCTGATATGGGTCTCCATTGTGGACTTAGAGTGGAAAGGGGGCTGGGGGAGAGGAATTATGGTTGGGAAAAGGGGAAGGGAGAGGGGCAAAAGTAGGAAGCACCAGAGAGACATTCTGTAATGATCAATAATCTAATTGTTCACAATCAAATGAGCTTGCCTGGTGTCTCAGGGCTGGATGTGTCTGCACCCTCCATCCTCTGCCACCTCTCCCACACCCTTCCCATGGCATTCTACCCTCACCATTCCCAATATCCTTTGCTCCAATCAGAGACTGAAGACCTTTGCACAGTAATGTACGTGCCACGTGGAATATTCTGTAGAAAGCTGTGAAGTTATCCACTTGACACATATAATGAAGAAACAGAGGATTTGTTAAACAGTGTTAACAGTGTTGACATTCAAGGAGACGAAGGAGTGTTTATGCATAAGTCAATGAAGTCCAACATGTAGATGAAAAAGCAAATCAGAGGGCAAATGGTGTAAGACTTCATTATGAGAGGGTTTGATTACAGGAATGAGGAAGCCTTATTGGAATTGTATTGGGTCTTGGGGAGACCACATCTGGAATATAGTGTACACTTTAGATCTTTTTAACTGAGAAGGTATGTACTTGCCATAGAAAGAGTGGAGAAAAGATAAACCAGATGGCTGAAGTGCTGCTGGGTTTTCATGTTAGCACATTAGGATTTTATTGGCAATATGTTCTCCATTCTGTTGCTGCCTCTCCCTAACACTCTATTCCGTATTCTGATAGTGCTTTTCCCTTGTACTACTTCAGTGTATTGACCTGATGAAGTGGTCTGTAAGGGTTGCGTGCACAACAAAGTTTTTCACTGTACATATGAAAACAAAAAATCAATATACCAAGGTACCAGTTCATTCTTTAGAGTGAATCAGGTTAAGAGGAAATATTATCACAATTTAAAAAATTCTTAAATGGTTCTGCAGGCTAGGTGCAGGGATGATGACTCATCAAACTGGAAGAGCAAGAAACGGTGACACAGTTTGAGAATAAGAGAGAAGCTGTTTCGAACTGAAGAGGAATCCATTCCCTCAGAGGGTGCTGAACCAGTGGAATTCTCTCCTCCGGACTCCGTTGAAGAATCATATATCCATTGGAAACAGCAATGGATTTTGTTTTGGAAAGCAGCGGATAACACTGAGATTCAAAACCTTGTAGGATGATGGGACAGGATCAAAGGGCTGGATGGCCCACTTATGCTCCTATTCTGATTCCTTATACTCTCTTGATCTAAATTCCGCTTCCTACATGCATCAATTGCTGGAGCTGCATTCTTGATGAATGATGAAATTTCTGCAGTCACTGGAGCATTTAAGATAAGCCTGTAAGAGAGGGTTCCTAAGCTTGAGTCCACGGACCTTTGGTTAATGGCATAAATAAGGCTGGGAACCAATGACCTAAGATGTTTAAGACACAGTTAGCATTACAAGAGATATTAGAATGAAATATTGGAATGTAGGTGATTTAGATTAAGGGCTGATTCCCAACTCAATTGTCCCAGTCCCTGATATTCTGTGCACTAAATTAGATGGCTAAAGTAAAATGGATTAACAACCTTTCATTTCCTGATTTGCATTCATTTCAATTTACCTTCAGACTAATTAAAAACCCTCCTAAACACCATCTTTTATATTTATATAACCTCCATAAGCGTGTCTTCCAAAACTCTGTTGGGCAGATCCAGGCCTCCCTTAAGTCCCATTTACCCCTGACTGGGGTTTCCCTGGATGCTCCGGTTTCCATTCCCAATGCAAAGACATGCAGTCATGCGTTAAATGGCCATTGTAAATTGCCACTAGGTAGATGGTAGCACCTGGGGAGGAGAAGTTGGAAACATGGCGAGAACAAAATGGGATTTATGTAACGGGTAGATGGTACAGACCCAGTGGGGCCTAAAGGCCTTATTCCATGTTATATGGCCCTATCTCTGTAAACTCCCTTCATGGAAACAGGCCCATTGCCCAATACTCAATTACACAGTCAATTAATTCCATGGTTTTCCAGAAATTAGAAAGACTATTTGAATACTGATGGATAACCGGATTCATCAATAGAGTTACTCAGGCATTTGTACCATCAGAAAGAATGAAACTTTGTCTGTCAGTTCATTTTCCACAGCAATGTTTAGTGGCTGTGCCAGAGGTTGAAACAAAAACTCACAGTGAGAGCCTTCAGCACTCACAGGCATTTAGTCAAGGAGAGAGTTAACCTTCCTGTGGGTGGGCCTTGAGACTGATTTCACTGTAGCCAACAATCATACACAATTCATCAGCAGACCAGGTGAATGATCTCAACCCAAACTGTCGACTGTCCACTTCCTTCCACAGATGCTGTTGGACCCACTCAGCATGTTGTGTCTTCCTCCAGTTTCCAGTATCAGCAGTCCCTTGTGATTCCAAGTTCTAATTTGGCATCTGTTGACTCAGTGCCCATGTTTTGCCTGTGCCTGCTCCTCTGAGGCATCTCAGGAAGTTTTCATAAGTGAAAGCTGGTATAAAAGTCAGTTATGTTTACATGCTTTGAGCACAATGAGAGATCCAATCAGCCTGTGCTGTTAAGATTGTATGCATTCCTTAGTTACCTGATGAATAACAGGCCATTGCAACAAATAGCATCCTCTGGTTGGCTGAGAGTGAAGAATGTAGGGTAGGGATCAGCTTTACAGTCTCAGGCAGCTTCTAGAATTGCAAGGCTTCATGCAGAGAGTGGTAGGATGGCTCAGCTCTCCACTGGTGCAACAAAGTTCACTAAATTTAGAAAGTCTGAAGCTTCAGAATTTGGCATAGCAGCTAATTTTGCTGTGCTCCCTTCAAACTTTGAATAGTCCTGGTTACTACCACTCTCTGGGGTCCTGGTTCCTGGATTCTCTTCACTTATTGGGCCCCAATTACCACCATCCCAACTCACCGGGGCCCCCAGTTCCCACACTGTCTTTAAATTACTTGTGATCCTGTTTCTTTTGATGCCTTTAAATTTACTGGGTTTGCTAAGAATGTGTAACATGCAAAAAAAAATGTGAATTCAAATATATGTCAGGCTATTATTGTTATTAATAATATAATATAATAATATAAATAATCCATAAAATCTGCTAATCCAGCACTAAAATCCTGTGCATGCCAGGTTTTAACGTGCTTCCTCCTTTCTTTTAACACCTCACTCACCTCTGTTGGCCCAGCATACATCATTGGTGATGGGAAGATGGCAACAATGGTCGACTGCGGGTCCAACACCCCCTCCTCCAGCACTGCTGCGTGTTGCTTCATGCGCCAGCTCAGTGGGACGTCGTCGTCTTTCGTCCAGCCACCAAGCGGGTGCAGGAGCAGGACAGGGCGCTTGTAGCCCTTTTCCAGAAGTCTGCGTTTGGTGTCCTGCATCAATAGGGCGTGGCCGTTGTGAACGGGGTTGCGGAGCTGGAACGCAAAGACAGCGTCTGCAGTAAGGAAAAGAAAGATTCATTAATATTTTGTGAAGGAACCATGACCAGCTCTTAATTTTCTCATGGCTAACTCAACACAGTCACTGTATACATGGCACTCCAAAAGAAATTCTTTCTGTTCAAAGCACAGACACAGAAACTTGCATTTGCTTTGCGCCTTTAAATATTCCCCTGCATTTCATTGAAGGCAAGGATTCCCTTGAATTGAAAATCCTGCAAGAAATAGTGGATACAGCCCAGTCACGAGTAAAGCCTTCCCCAACACTGAACACATCTACACGGAGTGCTGTTGCAGGAAAACAGTATCCATCATCAAGGACCCCCACCATCCAAGCCACGCTCTCTGCTCACTGCTGTAATCAGGGAGAAAGGGCAACAGCCTCAAGACGCACACCACCAGGTTCAGTAAGTTATTGCCTCTCAGCCATCAGGCTCTCGAACCAGAAGGAATAACTTCACTCACTGAACTGTTAACTCACTTTGAAGGACTCTTCATCTCATGTTCTCGATCATTATTACTTGCTTATCTATTTATTTATTTATTTTCTTTTGATTTTACACATTTCACTGTCCTTTGTACATTGGTTGTTTGTCTGCCCTCTTGCATGTGGTCTTTCATTGATTCTATTACTTAGTATGTCCGCAAGAAAATGAATTTCAGGGTGGTATATGGTGATATATATGTACTTTGATGATAAATTTACTTTGAACCTAGAACCCTGATATATTTTCAAAGACGTTTCCACCCAGGAACTTGAAACTGAAGTTTCAACATCTCAACATCTCTGAAGATCTATCCTGGGCCCAACGTTTACGAAAAAGGCACATTGATGGCTATATTTCATTAGATTTGGTATGTCACCAAAGACTCTAGTAAATTTCTACAAATGTACCTGGCGAGCATTCTAACTGGCTGCATCACTGTCTGGTATTGCACAGGATATTAAAGAGCTACAGAGGATTACAAATTCAGCCAGCTCCATCATGGGCACTGCCTCCCCAGCATCAAGGGCATCTTCAAAGGGTGGCGCTTCAAAAAGGACAGGTCCCATCATTAAGGACCCTCATCACCCAGGACATGTTTTCTTCTTATTACTACCATCAGGGAGGATGTAGCCTAGCCTGAAACAAATGCTCAATGTATTAGGACACTCCACCATCAGATTTCCAAGCAGACGATGAACCAAACCATGAACACAACCGCACTAATTTTGCTCTCATCTTGCACCACTTATATAATTAAATTTTAACATTTATTTCTTATTGTAATTAATAGTAGTATTTTATGTATTGCACTGTAACGCTGCTACAAACAAATTTCATGAAATACAATCAGTAGCCTTTATTAAGGATATACACCTGCTTGTTAATGCAAATATCTAATCAATTAATCATATGGCAGCAACTCAATGCACTAAAGCATATACACAGGTCAAGAGACTGAGTTGACATCAGAATGGGGAAGAAATGTGATCCAGTGTTGGAGTCAGATGAGGTGGTTAGAAAATCTCATTAGCTTCTGATCTCATGGGATTTTCACGTGTAACAGTCCTTAGCATTTACAGAGAATGGTGCATAAAACAAAGAAAAACCACTGGAGACGTCCAACCCCCAATGGCAGTGACCCTATGCCAGGTTAAAGAACAGTGAGCCCAGTGACTGGGAACACTTGCAAACGTCAGAGACAATGTCTGTTTAAGCATCAGTTGTACAGGAGATGGGCGGGGCAGGGGGGGGGGGAACTGGGGAGGCGCATCCAGGCCACACGGGTATCACCTGCAGCTCGCCGTTTGACTCAATGTGCTGCTCAGCACCTTGAACATGTTCCCAGTACAAGGCACACTCTGGATCTCAGTGAAGTCCAGTGCAATCAGCAAAGTAGGGTAAAATTTGCCCTTTAAGCATGTGACTAAAATATCTTCAAAGAGATAGAACAGCCAATCTGTCTGACTGCAAAGTTACATCAAAAGTTTTGATCCTTTTATCCAATTTCGTCATATTTTCTTTTGTCTAATTATATTTCTTCATCATTAATTGTTCCTTAAATCTATGGCACTCTCACACAGGTAAGCTGAAGGCTTGAGGCAGATCTCAATGTTGCAAGGAGCTTTGGAACAGAAAATCAGCAAATGACACTGTAGTTGCAATTTTACTGATAGTCTGAGAGCAACTTCTCTTCTCTGTTAACTTTGAGCGAAGAACATTCACAACCAAGCATTATTATGAAAACGAGAGAAGAGAATCCATGCATCTTCTTTATCTATACAGAGAAAGTAGATAAAGAACAGTCTACAATTTGGTTACCCAAAGAACAGTAAGCACCTTAAGTACACCAGGCTTAACAGAACAAAGGATTCAAGACATGCTGTCTTGCGCCCTAACAAAACAGTTAGGTTATAGGCAGTTGAATAGAATCAAAATGGAGGTGGCAATTTAGCTCAGGGAATTGTATTTGATCCATGACAGAAAAATCCAGAAGTGATCCTTTGATCTGCTCTTGCCCCACTAATTTACAACTTTTCTCTACAAAGGTCTAGTTATCCTTCCTGTGCCAAAGCATTCATTATACGCTTCAACACTTGCATTCAAAAATTAACCTTTATTCATTTAAACTGATGATTTTTTTTTATTATTCACTAATATTCCCCACCATTGATTTTGCCTGTCCTATTGAGTTCTTCTAGCATTTTGAGTGTGTTGCTTTGGATTTCCAGCATCTGCAGAATCTCGTGTTCAATATTTTAAAACTTCTTACCACAATCTGAACAAGTAGTTTTAAATATGGTTACACTGAAATCTATAAGGATTCACAACATAGCTTGAATTTCTTTGATAACTAGAGAAATGACTGGAGTCAGTCTATCTATGAGCTGTGGGTTTTAAACCACTGTGGCTGCCATTAAACTCTGTCAGATGTCTGTTTGCCAAACTTCGGCTAACAATGATTAGATGTCGGCTGAGGGATGACGAGTACGATTGTCATTATTGATGGTGAAAGTCAATTGGTAATTCACCCTGGAAACTTCCCTCACCTGTACCCGATTACACAGGATTTGGAATTAGTATAGCGCAGTATATTGTGGAGGCCAAGTTATCGGGTATATTTAAAGCAGAGGTTGATAGGTGCTTGATTAGTAAGGGCATCAAAAGTTATGGGGGCAGGGGAGGCAGGAGAGTAGGGTTGAGAGGGATAATAAGTCAGCCATGATGGAATGGCAGAGCAGATTCTATGGGACAAATGGCCTATTTCAGATTATAATTGCCAGAAAGCACCAGCAGTTAAAATTGAAGAATGCTTCTATGGGATTGATGTGCTTTGTGAAGCATTAGGCTTTATTCTTTGCTTCCAGAGTATGTGCACCTTAGAGCACAACAGTAACATCACACATTTGCTCCATGCAAATCAATAAGTCCTAAACAACACACGCAAGATGCTGGGGGAGCTCAGCAGGCCAGGCAGCATCTATGGAAATGAATAAATAGTCGACGTTTCGGGCCAAGACCCTTTGTCAGGACTGGGAAGGAAGGGGGAAGGAGGTCAGAATAAGGTGGTGGGGAGAGGGTCTGCATTAGGAAGAGAAATGAGCCATCCAGCCCCTTGAACCAGCCCTGCCTTTTATATGATCAGTTCTTCTGGCTAATGCTTTGATTCTGTACCTGATTATGTTCAGTTGGCACAGTAGCATAGTGGCTAGCACAGTGCTTTACAACATCAACTGTAAGATCAGGGTTCGATTCCAGCCACAATCTGTAAAGAGTTTGTATGTTCTCCCCATGACCATATGGGTTTCCTCCCACAGTCCAAAGTATGGTTTGTGAGTTGAGGGAATGCTACGTTGGCACCGGAAGTGTGTCGACACAACACAATCCTTGCCGATTCTATTTGATGCAAAATGACACACTTCACTCTATGTTTCGATGTGATAAATAAAGCTTACTTATCTTTCTATCAAAACTACTTAGTAAATGAATGGCATAGAGGTTTACATTAAGAGAGACAGTTGGAATGGTTAAAAAACGTTAAAGAATGGACAAATCTAAAGGAGTCAGTAAAGCAGATTATTGTACCAGCATTCATATCCTTAAACTTCTGCCTGAGTTCCAGGGGAGTTAGCCGATAATGATCCAAACCGTCGTTCCACTGAATTCTTTCCAGTACCTGGAGGTCTCCTCCAACCAGCCAATCTCCACTTTCCATCACCATCTGAAACAGTTGTTTTGAAAGAAACATTTAGGGACTTTGTTTTTCAATATCCCATTCCTTGATCAAGACATAGTCTTGATCAATTTGTTTCTTCAATTTTAATATTCAAATCATTTTCCCATTTTTGTCTTGACTTATGGACTCCTTGTTTAATTGCCTGTTTTTGAATCAAATTATACATACAAGATATAAATTTTTTAATCTTTCCTTTTTGAATTAAAATTTCTATTTCATTAGATTCTGGCAATAACATTGTTTGACCTAATTTTTCTTTTAAATAAGCCCTTAGTTGAAAGTAACAAAATAAAGTGTTATTTGATACTTTATATTTATTCTTTAATTGTCAAATGACATTAATATACCTCCTTCAAAACAATCTCCTATATATCTAATCCCTTTTTGAAACCAATTATATAAAAGTTGATTGTCCATTGTAAAAGGAATAAGTCTATTTTGAATTAAAATTCTCTTTGCTAATAAAGATTTTTTTGTCTCATCATCAACATTTATCTTATCCCATAAGTCAATCAAATGTTTTAATATAGGAGATTCTTTCTTTTCCCGTATCCATTTAGATTCCCATTTATATATAAAATCTTCTGGTACGTTTTCTCCTATTTTATCTAGTTCTATTCTAATCCATGCCAGTTTATCTTTCTCAAAAAAAAGATGCAATAAATCTAAGTTGATTTGCTTTATAATAATTCTTAAAATTTGGAAGTTGTAACCCTCCTAGATCAAATTTCCATGTCAATTTTTCCAACGATATTCTTGACATTTTACCTTTCCAGAGAAACTTCCTCACATATTTGTTTAACTCTTGAAAAAACTTCTGGGGTAATTGTATTGGTAATGATTGAAATAAATATTGTAGTCTAGGGAATATATTCATTTTTATAGTATTTACTCTACCTACTAATGTTATTGGTAATGCCATCCATTTATCAAGATCTTCCTGAATTTTTTTCAAAAGTGGTAAATAATTTAATTTGTATAAGTTTTTTATGTCATTATCAACTCTTATACCTAAATATTTTATACCATTTGCCGGCCATCTAAATTGAGTTATTAATCGACATTGACTATAGTCTCCATTAGTAAGAGGTAAAATTTCACTTTTATCCCAATTTATTTTATAACTTGATATTTTCCCATATTCTTCTAATCTATAAGATAATTTGCGTAATGAATGTAATGGATCTGTTAAATAAAGTAGAACATCATCAGCAAATAAGTTAATTTTGTATTCTTCCTGATGAACTCTGAAACCCTTAATATCTGGGTGCATTCTAATTAATTCAGCTAGTGGCTCTATTGCCAACACAAACAAAGCAGGTGATAATGGACAACCTTGCCTAGTTGATCTTGTTAACTGAAATGATGTTGAAATTTGACCTTTTGTCACTACTTTCGCTTTGGGATTAGTATTTAAGGTTTTAATCCATTTTATAAATGATGTTCCTAATCCATATTTTTCCCATACCTTAAATAAAAAATCCCATTCCAATCTATCAAATGCTTTTTCTGCATCTAAAGCAACTGCCACACTCGCTTCCTCCCTCTTTTGCGCTAAATGGATTATACTAAATAACCGGGTTACATTATCTGCCGATTGTCTATTTTTAATAAATCCTGTTTGATCTATGTGCACTAATTTTGGTAAGCATTTAGATAATCTATTAGATAAGATTTTTGCTATTATTTTATAATCAGTGTTTAATAAAGAAATAGGTCTATATGATGCTGGTTTTAAAAGGTCTCTATCTTTTTTTGGCAATACTATTAAAATAGCTGTTGAAAAAGATTCTGGAAGTTTATGCGTTCTTTCCGCTTGATGTATTAACTCCATAAAAGGAGGAATTAATAAATCTTTAAACTTTTTATAAAATTCAGGCGGAAAACCATCTTCTCCTGGAGATTTATTACTTTGAAGTGATCCCAGAGCTTCTTCAACCTCCTTCAATGTAAAAGGCATACCTAATCCCTTCTGTTCTTCCGTATTTAATTTTGGAAGAGTTATTTGTGATAAAAATCTTTCTATCTTGATGTCATCATTTTTTGATTCTGATTTATACAACTCAGAATAAAAATTCTTTAAAGCTTCATTAATTTCTAGAGGCTTATAAGTAATTTTACTTACTTTTGTTCGAATTGCATTTATTGTTTTAGAAGTCTGATCTGTTTTTAACTGCCATGCAAGGACCTTATGTGATCTTTCACCTAGTTTATAATATCTCTTAGTTCTCATAATTGCTTTTTCTGTTCGATATGTCTGGAGTGTATTATATTTTAACTTCTTATTAATAAGTTGTCTTCATTTTTCTTCTGTCATATTTCTTTGAGATTCTTTTTCTAATTTTATAATCTCTTTTTCCAATTGATCTATTTCTATCATATATTCCTTCTTAATTTTAGAAGTATAACTTATCATCTGACCTCTCAAATATGCCTTCATTGCTTCCCACAATATAAATTTATCATCAACTGAATGTAAATTTGTATCTAAAAAGAACTGAATCTGCTTTTTCATAAAATCACAAAAATCTTGACGTTTTAGTAGAATTGAATTAAATCTCCATCTATAAATTGATTCCTCTTTATCTATCATTATCATGGTCATTATTAAAGGAGAGTGATCAGACAATATTCTTGCTTTATATTCCACATTTTTCACTCTATCTTGAATATTCATTGATAATAGGAAAAAATCTATCCTTGAGTATGTTTTATGTCTATTTGAATAAAATGAATCATCTCTTTCTTTTGGATTGATTCTTCTCCATATATCAATCAAATTTAAGTCTTTCATCAATGATAGAGTTAATTTTACTACTTTTGATTTTGTAACAGCCTTTGTTGATCTATCTAAAACTGGATCTAGACAAAAATTAAGATCTCCACCTATTAATATTTTATCATGTGCGTTAGCCAAATTCAAAAAGACCTCCTGTATAAATTTTACATCATTTTCATTTGGTGCATAAATATTCACAAGAGTCCATAGTTCTGAAAAAAATTTGACAATGTATAATTAAATATCTTCCTGCCGAATCAATTAATACATTTTGTATTTTAATCAGTAAATTTTTATTAACCAAAATTGCAACTCCTCTCGCCTTTGAGTTAAATGAAGCTGCAATAACATTTCCAACCCAGTCTCTTTTTAATTTCTGATGTTCTATGTCCGTTAAATGAGTTTCTTGTAAGAAAGCTATATCTATTTTCATTTTTTTAATATATATTAAAATTCTTTTTCTTTTTACGGGTCCATTAAGCCCATTAACATTAAAACGTAAAAAAATCAATAAATTAGTCATTGTTTTTCATTATGTTACTCCAATCTATAATAATGCCTAATCTTTCAACTTTCGTGGTATCCTGGGAAATCTTTTTAGAAGTCTTCATGTTGCTATGTGTGTCCACACCAATCATCCAGGCAAAAGAATAGAAGAAAAATAGAGTATAAAGAAAAAAAACAAAATAACCCCCGACTAATGTTGTGAAAGAAAAAAAACACAACATTACCCCCATCTGTTGTACAGGTCATGGCAATTGCCATGATTACACACGTGAATCCCGTAGTAACCGATTCAAAGCTCCCCAGCACCCCCGCAACATAAAAAGTATATATATAAGAAAAAAATACTATTCTCAATTAATATTTCTAAAATTTTACTTTTCTCCCTTGTATCATCCTTAAATGTCCATCAGTTCCATTCGCTATCTCTGTCTTCGTCTTTAACCATTACGTTTATAAGTCTCTACGTTTAATTAGCGAATAGATGGAAGTTTTTGTGCGAACACCTCTGCATCTCGATAATCGGAAAAAAATCTTTTTCCCTCCTCCAAAAGAATTATCAGTGTTGCTGGGTGACGCATTAAAAATTTATAACCTTTTTCCCATAGGACTTTTTTAGCTGAATTAAATTCTTTCTTTCTCTTCAAAAGGTTATAACTTATATCAGGATAAAAAAGAACTGGTTTCTCTGCTATCATCAATGGACCCTTTCTTCTTTTGGCACCTTGGGTAGCCACCCTCAGAATTTTTTCTTTATCCTGGTATCTTAAACATCTTATCAAAATTGATCACGGATTTTGATCATCTTGAGATCTTGACCTTAAGGCTCTGTGCACCCTTTCAATCTCAATTGAAGTTTCTTCTCCCATTTCCAATTTTTCAGGGATCCATTTTTGAAAAAAATTTATTGGGTCTTCTCCTTCGGTATCTTCTTTAAGTCCAACAATTTTAATATTATTGCGTCTACTATAACACCTGCAGAAGCTTACAGTCTCTGCACTTATGTGTGAAACCAAACTCCGGGTGTGATTGCACCCTAGAATTTTATGCAGTTAGAGTCAGAGTCAAATTTAATATCACCTGCATATGTTGTAAAATTTGTTAACTTTATGGCAGCAGTATGATGAAATACATGATAAATAGACATAGAGAAAAAAACTGGGTTATGTGTCTGTTAAATAGTGAAGTTAAAAGAAGTAATGCAAAATACCAGAAATAAAAAAGCAGTGAGTTAGTGTTCATGGGTTGAATGTCCATTCAGAATCAGATGGCAGAGGGGAAAAAGCTGTTCCTGAATCAGTGAGCGTCAGGCTTTAGTAACTCATTCCCAGCAGTAAGAGTGTAAAGAAGGCATGTCTCCTGTGTGGTGGAGGTCCTTAATGATGGACGCTGCCTCCCTAAGGCTCCTTGAAGATGTCTTGGATACTACAGAGGCTGTTACCCATGATAGAGCTGATTAAGTTTACAAGTTAATGCAATTGAGAACAACATTTCCTGCAAAGGTCATCGAGCCCTCCATTTCAGGTATGTCTCTGATAAGAGACTCAAGGAGGAAGTCAGATCTTTCCAATAATAAGATCTTGTAAAAAAACAGTCTACTGATTTGTATTGGTGTAGGTAGAACAGGATGAGCAACATTCTTAGAGTGTGAACCAACCCCTTTACTCCCCACACCTCCCTGCCATTAACTTCAAGGTCCTTTGTCTTTTTCCATATCTCCAAAAAATTGTAAACAATTATTCTAAGAAATGAAAATTATTTTCAACCCCTCATTATTTTTCTTTTGATTTTCTGTAACGTTGCCCAGAGACAGACCTTTACTCCTTGGGCTTCCCGGTCGGGGTAGAACCCCCGAAGTGAAACTCAACCACTTTGAGGAGGACATACCCAGAAAATTACTGAGAAATCATTCAATGGTAAAAACCACCATTTATAAAGCACCACAAAAATGAGGAAGGCTAAACAAGAAGTTAAGCCAATGTTGAGGCAAATGCAAAGTTAGCATTTATTTTGAGAGGAATAGAATGTAAAAGCAAGGGTATAATGCTGAGGGTTTTTATGGCATTAGCCATACCACACTTGGCGTATTATGAGCGCCTTATCTAAGAAAGGATGTGCTGGCATCGGAGATGGTCTAGAGGAGGTTCATGAGAACGATCCTGGGAATGAAAACGTTAAACTGTGACAAACAAGAGAAAATCTGCAGATGCTGGAAATCCAAGCAACACACACAAAATGCTGGAGGAACTCAGCAGGTCAGGCAGCATCCACGGAAAAGAATATAGTTGATGTTTGGACCGAGACCCTTCAGCAAAGCACTGAAGGGTCTCGGCCCGAAACGTCGATTGTCACTCTTTCCCATAGATGCTGCCTGGCCTTCTGAGATCCTCCGGTATTTTGTGTGTGTTGTTTAGGTTAACCTATGAGTTATGTTTGATGGCTCTGGGCCTGTACTTGCTGGAGATTAGAAGAAGGATGGGGACCTTTTTTGACAGAAAGCTATCGAATATTGAAAGGCCTAGACAGAGTGAACATGGAAAGAATGTTTCCTAGAGCGGGGGAGTCTAGGACCAGAGAGCACAGCCTCAGAATATAAGAACGTTGCTTCAAATAAAAGGTGGTGAATCTTTGGAATTCATTGCCACAGATGGCTGTGGAGGTCAAGTCACTGAGTATATTTAAAGTGGAAATTGATAGGTTCTTGCTTAGTGAGGGTGTCAAAGGTTATGAGGAGAAGGCAGAAGAAAGGAGGATAATGTCATGGTTTGGACAACTTGAATTCAAATATCAGTGGAGTTGGAGATTAGTGTGATTATTATGAATATGAGGTCAATATAAATCTAGGGGTCATTGTCAATATGTAATTAAGGGTGAATATGTACATTCAGAGAGAATGCTAGGTTCATAGCACTCCAGTGTGTACTAAGTGGCTGGTATGAATTTGAGGCAATGTGAAATGAAGGACCAATGTGAACCGAGAGGACTCAGTGTGAAGTTCTGGTTCGTGACTTGCTAACCCTTACCAAATTAATCAGGCAGAGACTGGGTGGAAGCACTTGTACAATGAAGCAGACAGCTACCAGTGTTACATACTTTAATGTAGGGATGTTTCTCGCAGGTCGTTCCCCACTGCCGGGCACAACGCTCCTCTTTCCTGTGCTGATAAAACTCCGGCTTTTGAAGTATGGCCACTCTGCGGCCTGAATAGACAAGGGCAAAGGCTGAACTGCCATCTAGGCGATCCTTGTCTTCCGTGCTAACGGGCAGGACGATTGGAATAGTCAGGTTGATGATTCCACCTGTAGACAGAAAATCTCATTCGTTATTCCACAGGGTAAACATCGCCTGTTACAATCAACACAACAGAATACATTATTCAGATAGGAACATTCCGAATAGAGGTAGTAAATTCCATTCTTCAACTTGCTCATCAATTTTATTACATCATGGCTGGTCAATTGCACACTCACGTTTGCTCCTTGTTCCTAAGGTAAGTCTATCAACTCAACCCTAAAAGCTGAAATTTTTCTGTGGTACTAATTTGCAATTGAAGACACTGACAAACTATAAGAATCTGAATCTTTAGTGAAAGCATCCTGACTGGCTGCATCATATAAACTCTAATGCACAGAGGCTGCAGAGCGAGGTGGACTCAGCCATTTCCATATTGGGTACAGCTCTTCCCACCAGTGAAGACATCTGCAGATGGTGCTGTTTCAACATCCATCAAAGACCCCACCATCCAGACCAGGAACTCTTCTATTTGCTGCCATCAGGCAGGAGGTACAGGAGCCTGAAGACCCAGGCCTCAAGGTTCAAAAGTAGCTTCTTCCCAGGGTTCTTGACTGACCTGAAATACCTCCCTGGCCTCACACTAATGCTGTTATGTTTATGTTTATATTCCTGACAAAGGGTCTCGGCCCGAAACGTCGACAGTGCTTCTCCCTATAGATGCTGCCTGGTCTGCTGTGTTCTACCAGCATTTTGTGTGTTGTTGTTTGAATTTCCAGCATCTGCAGATTTCCTCGTGTTTATGTTTATTTTGTTGTGTGAGGTCGAGTGGATAGTCATGGGACTTTTTCTCAGGACAGAAATGGCTAAAGTGAGAGGGCAAAACTTTAAGGACTTTAATTGAAGGAAATACGTGTGCGTGTGAAAGGGGGGGGGGGAATGTTCAGTACATAGAGACACAGAGTGTGGCAGGTGCACAGAACGCCCTGCTAGGGTTAGTGGTAGAGGCGGATACATTAGGGGTATTTAAGAATCTCTTAGATAGGCACATAACTGATAGAAAAATAGAGGACTATGTAAGAGAGAAGGGTTAGATTGATCTTAGAGTAGGTTAAACATTTATCACCCAACATCATGGCCTGTGCTATATTGTTCCATGTTAATTTAAGTTTATACCATATATATCTGCCATGTTTGTAATGTACTGTGCTGCTGCAAAAAACTAACTTTCATGAATACTAACTTTCTGCCAATGGATATACTCATGACAATAAACTTGAACTTGAATTTACTGAACATGAGCTTGATGTTTCTTTAAAAAAGTTTATTTTACATACACTGTGAAAAAGCAGCTTCTACATGTGCCCAGCAAGGGTTCATTAGGAGACAACCATTCGATTCGCCCACCCCCTCCCCCCGCAACCCCATGGGGAATAATTTGTCTGTGTCCACTCTATCAAGATTTTTTTACTATGTTAGTGCATTTATCGGCTCGATGCTCATCTATCTGCTTTCCAGGAAATGAGATCTAAGTTTTGTATCCTGTTCTCACAATCTGACCCTCTCAACAGATCTATGAAGTTTGACCTAAAGGAACAGTTACCTCATCAATCATTCTTCACTCACTGAGAATGGAAGTTACGTTTTTGCTTTCTTTCACACTCGTTCTATTGCAAACTTACAGTTCACTCTCAGTTTTGTATCACACATTTTGACATTGATCTGAGCCATGTGGGAAATAAACCACAAGGTCTTCACAGCTTGGGGCCCAAGGGTCTCCTGCTCAAAGATTGTCAGGAAGCACTCCCTGGCAAAACACACGATATGTTAACTTAGTTTTAATGCAAGCAAGCAAGGCACTCATTGAGAGGGAAGTGGGGTCCTTATTTAAATGTACAAGTCTAGATTTGATTGTATCAGTAATATGTTCCTTGATTTGAAATATCTATTATTCTGGTTGCATTTTAACACAAGTTTGTTTCCATGTACTTTGGGGTAATGCATTCCAGATGGTAACAACTCATCCCTCTTGCAGATGAGGTATATTAAAAGCACGTTTGCACGAGCACTGTTCTATATCCAGTATTTCATTCTTTTCCTTATGTTGGAGTTTCTTCTTCCCCACACAACCTTCTATTGTGTCACAGGATGTCTTTATTGCAATGAAAGAATACCGTGCTGGCCCAGATTTTACTGTTACTGACACAGGAAAAATAGCTGCTACTCACTTTACTGACATTTGCTCACAGAATTTCTTAGGTTTCTCCATGCAGAATTCAGCATGCCATTTAAAACTTTGACAAGCTTCCACAGGTGCACAGTGGAGAGTATCCGGACTGGTTGAGATGCAGGAGTGAAAAGATCTACAAAAAGTGGTGGATGCAGCCCAGTCCATCACAGGCAAAGCCCTCCCCACCATTGAGCAGATCTATAAGGAGCACTGCCACAGGAAAACAGCTTCCATCATCAAGGGCCCCCAACATTCAGGCCATGCTGCCATTGGGTAGGAGGTAGAGGAGCACTGGGTCCTACACCACCAGCTTCAGGAATAGTTATTACCCTTCAACCATCAGGCTCCTGAGCCGGCATGGATAACTTCACTCACCTCAACTCTGAATTGATTCCACAATCTATGGCTCTACAACTCATGTTCTCAGTAATATTTACTTACTTATTTACTTTTTTATTTGCAGAGTTTCTCTTCTGGATGTTTGTCAATCTTTGCTTGTGTTTAGTGTTTCACTGATTCTTTTGCTACCATCAGGGAGGTGATAAATCAGCCTGAAGTACTACACTACCAGGTTCAAAAACAGTTACTTCCCTTCAGTAACTGGTTCAGTAGTCATGAACCAACCAACTAATCACTACCACAGAATAGCAACACTATGATCACTTTGCACTAAAATGGACTTGGCTTTATTTTGTTCTAATTGCTTCTTTCTTAGAAAAGATTTGTGCAAGCTGTGTTGTCTTTGTTTTTCTTGAGATTGCCACTTGTTTGTCTTGATATTTGTCTGTGATGCTGCTGCAAGCTAGTTTCTCATTGCACCTGACCTGCAAATACGTGCACTTTGTGTACAGGACAATAAACTCCTTTCAATTTTGGCTTCAAAATTAATTTTAGGGAGAAATTGGGATTGAGTGTTAATTTTGTTTCAAGTCTCCAACACTCATTCATTTCTGAAGAAGTGATACTCCAAAATTGTGAAGTTTTACTTTCAGGGGAAGTTTTATTTTTAGCTGCGATCATCATTTCTCATGTTGTTAATAATTATCTTTCAACTGGATGTACTTTTTGTTCCTTCGCTAATGTATTTTGTGAGAAATAAATGGATAAAAACTCCAGGTTCACATCATCACGGGAGTTTTGGAGCAGTCTATCGGTTTTAGAACACTGCACTCGGGGGAGCATTGAGGCTCTAACATCATCCTCTGGATTTCCACATTTAACTGCACAAGTGGAAATGAGAGATGTTGTCAAATATATCAAAAACATTGCTAGCTTCACTACCATTAAACATCACAATAGTTGGATCATTTACTTAAGTTCATTCAAAGGTGTCAGAGGTACAGATTAATATCTCTGCAGTGTTCAGACACAATATTTGATGCAACTCTGGAGTTTTCTATAAAGTGTTCATTAGATCTCCATGAAATCTTTTATAGTGTCTTCTCAATATTTTGTTAAATTAATTCTGTCCCATGGCACATTGACTGCAACTAAAATCGCATATAAAGCATTCTTCCTTTCAGACTTCTTAAAGATCACAGCTTTCCCTGTATCAGTAGAGGGACATCCCTTTAGACTAGAGCTGAGGAGAATTTCTTTAGCTAGAGGCTGAGAATCTGTGAACTTCATTGCCACAGACGGCTGTGGAGGACAAGCCTTTGGGTACATTTAAAGCAGATGTTGATGGGTTCTTGATTAGTAAGGGCCTCAAAGGTTACAGGGAGAAGGCAGAAGCATTGGGGGTGGTGGTTGGGAGGGACAGTAATTCGGCCATGATAGAATGATGGAGTCAACTCAATAATTCTTCTCCCATGTCTCATGGTCTTATAACTTCACCAATTTCCAGATGGAATCAATATCTGACATCACATTTAAAGGAATAATTTACTCCATTTCCGGACAGCGTAGAAGTCTGAATTTTTACTCTTTGTTCGCAACATTCTGTAGTTTTCTTTAAATCTTTTGGGCCTTTTAAACAAATTTCATGGACACTTAATGTTGAAATGTTGTGTTTTCTTTCTATTTATTTTATTGGCTTTTCAATGGTAATATGTCCAAACAGAATTAGGACTCTTACTTTCTTTCCAGGAGTCATCAAACTCTGTTGATACTCTATATATTTTCCTTGTACATTTCCAGACAACCATTGGCTGAATGTGCAATGTAGAACTCTATAGGATTCCCATCTTCATCTTTAAAAACAAATGTCCATATTCATCTGTTCAACCAAGCTTTGTGTTATTTCTCCTCCTGCCTGGTGTTTGAATTAGTTACTTGCCTCTGTTTGTGAATTGTCTTGGTTGCAATGTTAAATAATACAGACACTCCCTGATATTTGTAAGGCTTCCATTCCTGAGACATGTCTGTAAACCAATTTTTCAGTAAGTCAGAAACAATTTCAATGAGGGTCGATTAACAAGAACACTTCCTTATTATTTTCCCCGTGTCTTCATTGCTGTTTCCTGAAGGGTGGAGGAAATGCAGGAGAACAAAGACAACCTGGCACCATACCGTTCAGGCAGAAATGAGGACCCTGAACTACACCTGGAACACATTGGAGAAGATGGCCAAGGACAGTCAGAGATGGGGAAGCTTCATTTCCGCCCTGAACACCAGCGTCATAACGGGCAGTAAGTAAATTCCCCATGTCACAACAATTGTCCTGAATCAGAATATCCCACGTCCAATGGCTAGTTCAATGGCCTGAAAATCTTAATGGACATTTCATTGTTAAATAAAGTACTTTACAAGTGTTAATAGGAAAGATTGCCTTGTCAGTTTCCAAAGTTAATTTCTTAAGTGGCCTCCCACTGTAACCTGCTAACCTGTGTTCTATGACAATGGTGTGCATTTGATTACAGTGGGGAGGTTTATGTATATAATTTTGTTTTGAAGACTGGATGTCTTTTGAATTACTAGCTGCTATACCTGTTCCATAATTTAGGAAGACATTTGCATTTCAGTAACTGACTTTCCTATCCTGAGAAATCCTTATGGAAGAATTTGCATGATTTGGATTTCTGCTGGATCGGTGAACCTGAAGTTGTGATATAGAGATTTCATATTCTGATTCTTAATGAGCAATTTAAAAAAACTGAGTTCAAAATGCTTCAAAATCTGACCAACTGAGACAATTATTAGATTATCACTGAATGCACTATCACGTTCAATTTTGTCCTTCAAGGAAGGGAGTCAAGTTTCCCAAAAGTGACTTACTTATGATGCCAATCCAAAACTATGTTGCCAACCTTCTTTAGCCTCTGTTTCTTGGATAGTCCTCAATTGCAAATTAACACTGAAAAACTCTCACAGCCTTTCCAGCCCTGTCACTGCTGGCCATATTCCAATTGAATAAATCAAAACATGCAGTCTCTTGCTTACTTTTGGAAAAGAAAAGAAATATGTTTCTTCTTGAATAAAGAATTTATGGTAATGCCTTCACTGTTCCTTGAAAAGTAAAAGAAACCAAAGTTTATTTCTGGTTTAAAAGCTGGCAGAAGCTAAGCTGCCCACATAAAGAAACCAGTTCACGGTAGAAAACGGTTGGATTTGTACAACGTCTTTCATAGAACATCCCTAAGTGCTTCACCAATAATATACAACTTTTAAAATATAACTGAACTGGCCAGCCAAATTAGCACATTGCAAAAATCCTATGACCAGCAGAAAGACAGTTCATTCATTATGGTCATTTTGTTTGAGAAATAACTTTTGGTCAAGATACTACAGTATGTAAGGCTATTGACACTCAGTTTGAAAAGCAACATAAGATCTCTACCACCACCAGAAAAGTCTCTACCAGTAACTGACACGCACAAACAGGAGTTCCTGAAGCTCACACTTCCAGACTGGATGGCTCCCTGTCTGGAATAGTATGGGACTGCTGCCTTCAGATGAATATGATGGTCACCCACCACAACCCACCTCCATATCACAGTCCACCAGAATCTGACACCTTATCCTGGATCCATCTGGTATGATGTGCAGAACAGCAACTAGGTAAGATCTCAGCAGCGTTTCAAAAGGGGTTTCAGGTTTTCTTTTAAAATGGAATAAAGATTACAGAAGCAGAAAGGTCTTATTCCTTTTGAGCATCACCCAACTGAAATATAATTGTCTAGAATTTGCAGTAAGTGGAGAGTTGCTCAGACTTTCCTCTGTCTATTGCACAAATACAAACTAACCTCATCTGGTTATCCCACCTGGAATTTGTGATTCAAAGCCAACTTGTTCCTGTTTAATGAGGTCCACAATTATTCACAGTGGGATGGCGTAGAATGTGCATCATCCTCAAATAATGACTGTAAGCTGGCTGAACTTTGCCTTTCGGTTTGAACGATCGAAGCATTCAAAACCATTTGAAGACTATTAAAACCATTAATATAAAATAATATTTAAAACATTTTAAAATATTGAATGCATTTAAAGACATTCTAATTAAGAAACATTAATTATCTACAACATAACATATTTTAATCCCTAGGAACTGATGCTGTCAAGAAAAAAATCTCTACACCAGTTGCAACTCCGGCACAAGATGTTCATGTGTGTTTTGTGTGGGACATTTGCTTTTGTTTGGAAATCCTGGAGTCGTATTTACAAAGGGAATTATTAGCGGTCATCAGGGTAAATGCCTATACTATCCTGCACAATTAGATTAAATTCCATGTTCTATGTTGGATCTGACATTTCTCTGTAAGAGTCTAGATGGACTATAAAACCATAGAACATGACAGCACAGTACAGGCCCTTTAGCCCTCCATGTTGTGCCGACCCATATAATCCTTAAGAAAAAGTACTAAACCCACACTACCCCATAACCCTCTATTTTTCTTTCATCCATGTGCCTGTCCAAGAGGTTCTTAAATACCCCTAATGTTTTAGCCTCCACCACCATCCCTGGCAAGTTATTCCAGGCACTCACAACCCTCTGTGTAAAAAAACTTACCCCTGACGTCTCCCCTAAACTTCTCTCCCTTAATTTTGTACATATGCCCTCTGGTGTTTGCTATTGGTGCCCTGGGAAACAGGTACTGACTATCCACCCGATCTATGCCTCTCATAATCTTGTAGACCTCTATAAAGCCCCCTCTCATTCTTCTACACTCCAAAGAGAAAAGTCCCAGCTCTGCTAACCTTGCTTCATATGACTTATTCTCCAAACCAGGCACCATCCTGGTAAATCTCCTCTGCACCTTCTCCATAGCTTCCACATCCTTCCTATAATGAGGTGACCAGAATTGAACACAATACTCTAAGTGCAGTCTCACCAGAGATTATCTGCCATTAGAACTCCCAGTTTATGTTCCTGACCTTCCCACCTTTCTTCTGTACCATCCAAGGCAATGTTTTTCTCAATTACATTTTTAATCATCTGCTTTTTTAAAAAAAACCTCAGTCTGTAAACTGTCCCTTCCACGCTCCAGTACAAAAAATTCCTGCCATACATACTGCTTGTATTGCTGTTGGATATACGGGTATTAAGTACCTTCTGTACCTAATGAAGTAGCCACTGAATGTATATTCATGGTCACCTGCTGCTATAGCCCGTCCAATGTGTTGTGTGTTCACAGAAGCTCCTCTGCACACCGCTGTTGTAACAGGTTACTGTCACCTTTCTGTCAACTTGAACCAGTCTGCCCATTGACCTCTGACCTCTCTCATTAACAAGGCATTTTTACCCACAGAACTAATACTCACTGGATGCTTTATGTTTTCTGCAACATTCTCTGTGAACTGTTGAGCATGAAAATCCCAGGTAATCAGCAGTTTTTCAGATACTCAAACCACCCTGTCTGGTGCCAACAATCATTCCACAGTCAAAGTCACATTTCTTCCCCATTCTAATGTTGGGTCTGAACAACAACTGAACATCTTGATCATGTCTGCATGCTTTCATGCATTGAGTAGCTGCCACATGATTGGATGATTAGATATTTGTATTAACATGCATGTCTACTTCTGAATGAATAGTGGCCACTGCATATGCCAACATTTTATATTTGCACAGAGTTTTATTTGACTGAGCTAATTGTTATCAAAATGGGAATGCCAATGAACTTCTCTACTCAGAAGGTGTGAAGTTTGATTCTAAGAACAGTATTTAAGATTAAATAGCACCGAGCATTTGGAGGGAAAATAGATTAACGCACAGGGTGAGAAAGGAATACCGGTAAATATTTTCACTGTTAAAAGTTTGATGAGGGAGAGTGCAGGTAGTTTGTGTGTAGTATAAGTATCAGCAGGGGCTTGCTGGGTACAATGGATTGTTCCTAATGGCTACGTTGAATAAAAACTGAGTGAGTTCGACAATGGGAGGTGATCCACTCTTATCACTAAAAACCCATGTGGTGAAGATGAGGACAACCTTTCAAGGGTACCATTCTAGTTTTCTCAGACCACATTCGTATCTCCAGGCTTCCCTGTGTTTTCTCTTAGAAGTCAGATGGAGTCTTGGATCAATGCAACGGTTGTACAGGTTGTCACACCCACCAAAATACGAATTTAAATAGACCTTGGTTTCCAAAGCTCCACCACCCACATGAAACCATCATGGGATGCATAGATGAGGCAAGAAAATTGAAAGCAGTGATTAAAATTATCCTAAAATTGGATTTGAAAAGCTGAAGCTTGAAGGGGTAGCTGAAAGAGGATCAGTACTTAGGAATTTTTAGACAAGGTAACTCTACAATGGTTCAACTAATAGAAATGCTCTCTCACATTTCCAGTGACCTGGCTTCGATAAACCTCACCTCAGGTGCTTACTGTGTGATGTCTACATGTCTTCCTTTGACTGTGCGGGTTTGGCACATCCAATCAGTTTTTCCTCCCCAAAGGGATGCAAGTTGATAGGTTAGATGAGCACCTTAAATTGTCCCTGGCATGCAGGTGAATGGCAAACCTTGGGGAGAGCTGATCAGAGTGTGCGGAAAATAAAATGGGGCTAATGTAGGATAAGTGTAACTGTAATGGTCTGAACAAATTCAGTGGGCTGAAAGACCTGTTTCTGTGCTAGATCATTGGATAATCTGGTAAAATGGTGATGCACTCGGACACAGCTGCTTCTACAGAGTCAAGCAAAGGCATTATTGTCTTCGTAAATGTATTTGTTACAATCTCAAGACCCAGCTGGATATTTTTAGCCATGCAGGAGAGAGGCGTCAGAGCTGGTGCCAGAGGTGGTCTGGTGCAGTGTCCATGCCGGCATTGGAAGACAACCGAGACTGTGTTTGGCTGCAGACTGCTTCAGTATCCATGGTCTCAGTGACTTGCACTAATTTTTGTTGTTGTTGTGTGACTGCATTTTACTGCTGTTTTACATGTGCTGTATGTGCTTTATGCTATGCATGACTGTTGGTACTGTGTTTAGCACCTTGGCCCGGAAGTAATGCCAGTTCATTTGGCTGTATTCCTGTGTGGTTGAATGGCAATTAAACTTGAACTTAAAACTTAATTTATAGGATAAATGGAGCCCATTCAGCCACTAATATCCTTGACTGTAGCAGCAATTCAGTTGAATGGCTGTAATCTAAACCTATTTCTTTTACTTTCTTTGTATCCTTTTAGAGTTTTATTTTCAAATATATACTCATCTTTGTATCTAGCTATCTATACCTTTTCTTTATACCTTCTAGCTATCCTCTTCCTCCACCCCCACCTTTTCATTCTGTTGTTATCCTTCCTTTCCAGTCCTAATGAAGGGTCACAGTCTGAAACATCGATCATTTATTCATTTCTGTAGATGCTGCCTGACCTGCTGAATTCCTCCAGCATTGTGCACTTTACTCATCTTTGTCTGCATATTCTTACAGTTGCCAAGAATAATCTGTGTGCAAACAGTCCTTTCAACATTCTACTTCAGTTTGTTTTTAATCATTGTTCTGTTTTCTCATTAACTACTGTAGTTTGCTCTCAATGGTTCTCACAGTTTTTCTTGACATGGGTGTGCACAGATCCAGAAGCAATTCTTCTGTGACTTGTCTGATGCTAAGATTACTGAGTTCACATACAAAAAAAAAATAATCTTTTTTTCCCAGCAAAAGTTTTGTGGGAAGGGCAAAGCCTGAATTGGGTTGTGAGGCTCCCTTGTCTTATTTCACACACTGAACTTAGCTAGCCAGCCGGAAGCCATTCTCTCTCGGAGTACAAGCTGCATCCACAGCCCAGTTGGAAGCTGCAGAAGCAGTTTCTACTACTGCCCCGGACCACATACCTGGTAACTGCCTCATCCTCATCAGGTGACACTCTGCCACTGGGTCTTGTCCCAGACCTTCCCCAAGGAGTGATTAACCACTTAGCACATGACCTCCACAGAGAAGAAGTCATCACCCGGACACAGTGGTGTCAATAAAACAACCTCTCCCTCAATGTCACAAACAAAGGAGCTGTTGTGGACTACAGGAGGAATGGAGACAGGCTAGCCCCTATTGATATCAATGGATCTGGGGTTGAGGGAGTGACAGCTTTAAGTTCCTTGGCATAAACATCACCGAGGATCTCACGTGGTCTGTACATACCGGCTGTGCGGTGAAAAAAACATGACAGTGCCTCTTCCACCTCAGCCGGTTGAAGAAGTTTGGTATGGGTCCCAAAAGCCCAAGGACTTTCTACAGGGGCACAATTGAGAGCATCCTGATTGGCTGCATCACTGCCTGGTATGGGAACTGTACTTCCCTCAATCACAGGACTCTGCAGAGAGTGGTGTGGACAGCCCAGCGCATCCGTAGATGTGAACTTCCCACTATTCAGGACATTTACAGAGACAGGTGTGCAAAAAGGGCCTGAAGGATCATTGGAGACCCAAGTCACCCCAACCACAAACTGTTCCAGCTGCTACCATCCAGGAAATGGTACCGCAGCATAAAAGGCAGAACCAACAGGCTCCAGGACAGCTTCTCCCACCAAGCTATCAGACTGACTAATTCGCACTGATACAATTGTATTTCTATGTTATATTGACTGTCCTATTGTACATACTATTTATTATAGATTACTATAAATTGCACATTGCACATTTAGAGAGACACAACATAAAGATTTTTACTCCCCATGTATGTGAAGGATGTAAGTAATAAAGTCAATTCAATTCAATTGCTGTTATATTTATATATTCTACAGTTCATTTTGGATTTTATTTCATACTTTTGATTTTAAAGTATCTACTTTTCCACTCACTTTTAGCTATCTTTCCATTCTGTTTGGCGTCAGCCATGCTGTGAGTGGTGCTTGTGCAAGAAGGTTGTAGATCAAGGCTCGTGAGCAGCAAAGGAGAAACTTGGGCTTACACTGCAGCAGAGTACAGGCTGTGTTTTCCTCTTCAATTATGCTACTTTGAATAACAGAAAGGTGCCAGTACTTACCCTTCATAAACATCTCTACGTCAGATTAACTGGTCGTCTTCTCATTACTATGTACGGGATCATGCTAAGTTCAAATTGTTTGCTGCATTTACTGCTATTCTTCAAAAGTACATTAATAGCAGTAATGGGATAACACCGTCCTACTGGCAAAATCTAAAAAAAGTGGTGACATACCAGTGTCTCATTTTCTTTTGTTTTTGATCATTATTCCAGTTATGAAAATGGCAAAAGAAGACAGGGCCAGCTTTAAACAGTATGGAGTGCAAGAATGAGACACTTGAACTTGGCAACAGAATTGCAGTGAACTTGTCCTGGTAGCTGGTATCTAAAGGCATGAGATCAACTACAAGTGGTGATGTAATGCATGTCTCGATTATAAAGAGTGGAGAAACTTTACACTCCATGATTGTAATGTTAAGGACTACTGCCATCAGTGATAATGCTCAGGAATTTGTGGTCCGTGACTCTTACCGTCCAGCAGCATCCCGAAGTGCAAAACTTGCAGGTATTCCTTTTCCCTCATGAAGCCTGAGAGGGGAGTTGCCCAACCTTCAGATAAAACTTGCACCCACTGCAGATCCAGCTACAAGAGAACAAATCAAGAGCAAGGTAATGGCTATCTCCAACAAGAGAATCACACCAACAGCTATCAAGGCATTTAATAGCCTTACCTTTGCCGTGCCCCCATGATTAACCTACGGCAGAACCACCGCTGATCGGAAACGTAACTGAACCAGCTACATAAATATCATAGCTATTGGTCTAGGTTTGAATCTGGTTGCACTGTGGTAAGACACTTCACACAGATCTGCCATCATCTGCAAGATTTAAGTCAGGTGGAATGCAGAGTTATGCAGGGCAGATTTGATGGACTGAATGGCCTAATCCTGCTCCTATGTTTATGCCTTGTGGAATCCTTGCCATCTGCCTGGATAACCAAGGCTCCCACAATACTCAAGAAGCTCAATATTATCTAGGACACATAAACTGATTTGATTGGCAGCTCCGATCATACCATAAGCTCACTTCCTCCATTACCCACTACAATGTGTACTATTTACCACAATTCCTCACCTAGTCTTCAACATCACCTACTAAACCTGCCAGCTCTGTTGGTAACGTGTTCATCCATTACATTAAAGCAATTGTCTGTTAGATAAAAGGAATTCTCTCTGTTTGGGTGGGTTGTTTATTACCTAAGAGCAGCCCTCACAGAAATTTTATTCGGACTGTTATATAGATAAGTGAAAGTGCAGAGAATGGAGGGATATGGGCCATATGCAGGCAAAAGGGATTAGTGTAATTAGGCATTATTAGCTTGTTTCATTTGACACAACATCATGGTCTGAATGGCCTGTTTTTTTTCTATGTTCTGTATTAAATCATAGTTTCAGTCTATTTCCTTTCAATTTTTTTTTACGAAGACTTCAAAGACACTTTTCAAGATTTCCCCCTCAGCAGGACAGTTATAACACTAAACTCTGCTTAAATCCAGAGCCAATGTTTTCCATCTATACATCATCTCATTTAAACTCACTAGGCTGCAAATTATAATGCATAAGAAAGCTTTTATGCTATTGTGGAGTGTCATAGGAAGTCTTAAGGGTGCCATAAGACGGGAATGGGAAATCAAGTGCTATGTTGGATCGGGTCCTGTGCAATGAGACAGTTAAAATTGGTGATTTTGTAGTTAGGGATCCTCTTGGAAAGTTTGATCACAGTATAATTGAGTTTCTCATACAAATAGAGGGTGCAATGGTTCAATCTAAAACCAATATATTATCACTAAACAAGGGAGACTACAATGGGATGATGGAGGAGCTGGATAGGGTAGATTGGGAACACAGGCTATATGGTGTGATGATTGAGAAACACTTTCAAAAAGATTTTTCACAGTTCTCAATTTAGTATATTCCAGTTAAAAGCAAAGACAGTAAGGCCGGGGAAGCCAGCCATGGATAACTAAAGAAATAAAGGAAGGCATGTATAAAAAGTCACCAAGAGTAGTGGGAAACTGTAAGATTGGGAAAACTGTAAAAAGCAACAAAGAACCACTAGGCGAGCAATGAAGAAAGGGAAGCTAGATTATGAGAAAAAACTAGCACAACATATAAAAATGGATAGTAAAAGTTTTTATAAGTATTTAAACTGGAAAAGGGTGGCTAAAGTGAACACAGGTCCCTTGGAGGATGAGAAGGAGGAATTGATATTGGGTAATGAGGAAATGGCAGAGGCTTTGAATGACTATCTTGTGTTGGTCTTCATGGTGGAGGACATGCTTAATATGCCAAAGAGAGATGTTATGGATGCGATGGGAGATGAGGACTTCGATGCAATAGCAATCACTAAAGTAGTGCTGAGCAAACTTGTTGGCTTGAAGATAGCTAAGTCTCCTGGTCCTGTGAGAATGCATCCCAGGGAACTGAAAGAAATGGCAAAGGATATAGTAGAGGCTTCGGTGATAATTTACCAAAATTCTCTGGACTCTGGGGAGGTCCTGACGGATTGGAAGAAGGCGAATGTCATGCCACTGTCCAGAAAAAGATGTAGGCAAAAGGCAGGTATAAATAGGCCAGTTAGTTTAACATCTGTAGCTGGGAAAATGCTTGAAGCTATCATTAAATAATAAATAGCGAGGCATCTGGAAAGAAATGGATCCATCAGGCAGACACAGCATGGATTCAGCAAAGGCAGGTCCTGTTTGACACACTTACTGGAGTTCTTTGAGGATATAATGAGTGCAGTGGGTAGAAAGGAACAGATGGGTGTTATTTACTTGGATTTCCAGAAGGCATTTGCTAAGGTGACACAGAAAAAGGCTTACCTATAAGAGAAGGATGCACAAAGTTGGGGGTGATGTATTAGCATGGATAGAGGATTGGCTAACCAACAGAAAACAGAAAGATGGGACACATGGGTCTTTCTCTGGTTGGCAATCAGTGGTGAGTGGTGAGCCTCAGGGGTCGGTGCTAGGCCCGCAACTGTTCACGATATACATTAACGATCTGGAAGAGGGGGTCCTAAGTGTAGTGTATCTAAGTTTGTTGATGACACTAAATTGAGTGGAAACACAAATTATGCAGAGGATACAGAGAGTCTTCAGAGAGATATAGATAGGTTAGGTGAGTGGGCAAAGGTCTGGTAGATGCAGTACAATGTTGGTAAATGCGAGGTCATCCACATTGGAAGGAAAAATGGAAGATCAGATTGTCACTTAAACGGTGAAAAGTTGCAGCAAGCCACTGTGCAGAGGGACTTGGGAGAGCTTGTGCCTGACTCGCAAAAGGTTGGTTTGCAGGTGCAGCAGGCTATCAAGAAGGCAAATGGGATGTTGGCCTTCATTGCTAGAGGGATTGAATTTAAGAGCAGGGAGGTTATGTTGCAACTGTACAGGGTACTGGTGAGGCCGCACCCTGAGTACTGTGTGTAGTTCTGGCCTCCTTACTTGAGGAAGGATATGCTGGCTTCGGAGATGGAGCAGAGGAGGTTCACCAGGGTGATTCCAGAGATGAGGGGGTTAGACTGTGAGGAAAGATTGAGGTCCCTGGGACCGTACTCGCTGGAATTCAGAAGGATTAGAAATCTTATAGAAATATATAAAATTATGAAAGGGACAGATAAGATAGAGGCAGGAAAGTTGTTTCCACTGGTAGGTGAGACCAGAACCAGGGGACATAGCCTGAAGATTCGTGGGATTAGATTTAGGATGGAGATGAGGAGGACCTGCTTTTCCAAGAAAGTAGTGAATCTGTGGAATTCTCTGCCCAGTGAAGCAGTGGAGGCTACCTCAGTAAATATATTTAAGACCAGGTTGGATAGATTGTTACATAGTAGGGGAATTAAGGGTTTACGGGGAAAAGGCAGGTAGGTGGAGTTGAGTCCATGGTCAGATCAGCCATGATCTTATTGAATGGTGCAGCAGGCTCGACAGGCCAGGGGGCCTATTCCTGCTCCTATTTCTTATGTTCTTATGATGGGATTGGGGCAGGGGGATGGAAAGGCAGTGGGAGAATCTTGGAATTGGTGTGAAGATTACAAGAAGGAGACATTTTGGGCTCAGCAAACCAGATGTGATGGGAGTCAATCCTTGAGTATTGGAGATGTCGATGATGATGTCCCTCAGGTAGGGAGATGATTGCGGGCAGTTGGTAGTTAGTTGTCTAACAGGTAGGTCTTTGGTCAGTCAGGAAGATGACCAACTCACGGAGGTGTGGTAGGGGTATAAACAGAATTGAAGGCCGATGATGTGAAGAAACATGCTTGCAGTACACAAATTCACACTTACAAAAGTGTTAGCACATATCCGTCAAACTTTGTACACACATTACTGTTGGCCTTGTGACAGCAATCACCAATAGTAGTGATTTCAAGCCTCTGAATGCTCCAATCCGGCAAGCTGCCACATGTTTGAGGAGAACCATTCCTGAGAGGAAGCAACCGGCTGAAGGGAGTCCGGATTCATCATTCTTCTGTGCCTCGGCTTATCTAGTTGCTCCGCTACGTGCAATTGGAGCAACACGGGCAAACTTGAAAGTCAAAGTTATTGTCATATGCACAAGTGCATGTATGCGCAGGGGCAATAAAAGACTTACTTACAGCAGCATCACAGGCACATAGCATCAGATACACAACATTCACATACAAGCATAAAGTAAACATCAATTACACAAGAAAGAACACAAATAGAACAAAAAAATACCAAGTCCATTGCAGGCAAAGTGGTTATAATGTTACTGTATCTAAGTGGTGATTAGGGTTGTACAGGTTGGTTCAAGAGTCAAATGGTTGAAGGGAAGTAGCTGTTCCTGAACCTAGTGGTGAGGGACTTTCGGCTTCTGTACCTCTTGCCAGACAGCAGTAGTGAGAAGATGGCATGACACACATGGTAGGGATCTTTGGTGACAGAAGTTGCCTTTTTGAGGCAGATACTGTATGGTGGGGAAGGATGTGTCAGTGAGCCACGCTGAAGTAAATTATTTTAGGAGCAGGATGACAAGTATTACCTGTGTTATCTGCAGTGCGGGCAGAACCTGGGCTGCTTTTTGTGCCTTGTCCAGCTTGTTTTCCAAAACAAAGAGTTCCTTCACTTCTTCATTTGCGGCAGGAGGAACAATGCCCTTTAGAGAAACGATAGACATATCTGTCACACAGTCTGTTGGCCCACCTCCCAGGAAGTCAGAATGCTTCTCATTAATGTGCCTTTCAAGGTGGATTTTGTATACATGTCCGTGGAGAGTGAGACCATTTAATGATTGTAATTAAGGTGCTTACTCTTTTATAATAAAATACCATCTCACAGGCCACAATCAACATTATTAGTGTGGTATCTGCTGCTCCAGGACTTTCTTAAAGAGAAAGCTGCGAGACCCACATCAGAGCCACAGAATTTGCTGTCCCTTCACACACCCCACTCCCTTACCGAGTACCTGTTTAGTTTACGTGAATCTGCTGTTGTAAGCTTACTCTCTAAAACAATCCCAGCCTTAAACAGCAAAGCCCCAAGTGTTGACAGGGGTTTACATGATATAATGCTGTCAAATGAGGGCCCAGAAGAAGTCTGACAAAATACGTGAGAGCTAGCTACTGTACACTATGCATCAGGTTTAGTTTGTTGTCCAACCCACCAAACTGTGGCTAGTTCTGAATGTACAATACCTGCACATTCAGAATCTATTAAAAATCAATGAAACAATCAAAAATTTAAAAAAAAGAACAATTAAAAACAAAAAGCATTTATCCAAACTCATTAATTCAAAAGATTGTACATTCATGATTATGATTTCTTCTTCTTACTTGAAATGAATGGAATTGCTCTATCTGTCTAACGTGCCACTATTCAGTCAATGAATCTCCCCCATGTTGCAGAAAAGGAACAAAGTGACTTGGCAGTCCTTGTGCAGGATTCCCTAAAAGCTAACCTGCAGGTTGATTCATTAGTAAGGAAGGCAAATGCAATGTTAGCATCCATTTTGAGAGAACTAGAATATAAAAGCAAGGAAGTAATGCAGAAGCTTTATAAGGCATTGGTCAGACTGCACCTGGAATATGATGAGAAGTTTTGTGCCCCCTATCTAAGGAAGGATGTGCAGATATCAGAGGAGTTCCAGAGAAGGTTCACAAGAATTATCCTGGGAGCAAAAGGGTTAATGCACGAGGAATGGATGAGGCTTTGGACCTGTACTTGCTGGCATTTAGAAGAATTTTAGTGGGGTGGGGGTCACGGTTTCAATGAAACCTGTTGAATGTTGGAAGGCCTGGACAGGAAGAACATGGAAGGATGTTTCCTATAGTGGGCGTGTTTAGGGCCGAAGTGAACAGCTTCAGAATAGAGCGACGTCCATTTAGAACAGATATGTGGAGGAATTTCTTTAGCCAGCGTGTGGTGAATCTGTGGAATTCATTGCCACAGACGGATGTGAAGGCCAAGTCATTGGGTATACTTAAAGAGGAGATTGATAGGTTCTTGATTAGTAAGGGTATCAAAGGTTATGGGGAGAGGCAGGAGAATGGGAGTTGAGAGGGAAAATATATCAACCACGATAGAATGATGGAGCAGATTCAATGAGTAGAATGGCCTAATTCTGCTCCTATGTCTTACAGCATCATTGTAGGAGAATTGCACAAGTTTCTGCTCTGATGCTAGACTTCATGTTCCCATGGGAACCCTGAACTTGATGGTGCTTAAGCAGAAATGTGATGGCAGATTGGCTACTAACTGTTCACCTTTTCCAGCAAGTAACAGCTGGTAACTCAACTGAATCAGCAGCTGGAAGTCCTGGTGAACTCACTACAGATTCTTGTGTTCTGTATTCTCATGTGGACACATTTGAACAGTTGGGCTTCTAAGCTTTCTCCTCCACGTTACCCTAGAATTTTGAAGGGTAGCTTCATTCCCTGAACAAGAGCTGAAGTGGAAACCTTGACTATTGATAATTAAGACTGCTTACATATTTGTTTATTTTACCATCTCATAGAGGTCCAAGACATAGGTTCACAAGCTCACTTCTCATTTGTTCTAAATGAATGAGTGGATGACCAGGGATATGGAAAGAAAGAGCAGATGTTACATATGTATGAGAATATCAATGGTCATGAGCACTGATGTATACAGTCAGTGTGTGAGTGCATGCACATTTGCAAACATGGATAGAAGGGGTCAGCTACAAGTTAGTAGGGGTGAGCTCTGAATTTCTGTTCCTAGGTGCATAGTCCCAACTACCCAGAACAAAGCCAGGAATTGAGGTGTTTGCCCTATAACTGTCTAATTTAAATCAAAATGAGGCAAAAAGTTCAAAGTTTAGTCATACTCTTGTTCTCTTGTTCTATCCACATTCTCCAAGGGCCTGTTTTGTCATTTTGTATATTCCCTCTCCCTTCCTTCTTGTTATATAGGAAAGTACTTAGAAACATCGGACCAAGAGGTATATTCCCTTTAATGGCTTCCTTCTCCCTTTAATGGTGTCACTTCCAAGCTTATTTTCTCTTATTACTTTCTGTAACCTTTTGACCCTTCCTAAACTTTCACAGTTCCCAAGAACGCCACATATTTTACATTACTCTAAGTCTTTTATTTTAGCTTAATACTGCCAAATATATCATTCACTGACCACAGGGAACTTAAGAGTCTTCAGCCAAAATAAATTCTGTTCCTTGAAGCTTTTTCATATTTATCATCGTTCTTGTTTGTACAGCTCTCGTTGCCCTTTAGGAAACTTTTGCTCACATCATATTGAAGGAACTCTTAAGAAACTCTTCGACAGGCCCATGGATGAAGGTCACGTAATGGTCAGTGTGTTACTATTACAGCTCGGAGTGCTCCAGAGTTCAGAGTTCAACTCTGGTCCTGTTCTGTAAGGAGTCTCTGTATATCCTCGCCATGGAAAGTGTGGGCAGCTGATTTCCTCCCACCTACCCAAATATGCACTGGGTAGGTTAATTGTCACTGTGAATTATCCTGTAATTAAGTTAGGGTTAATCGGGTTTGTTGGATGTGGCTCAAAGTGCTGCAAGGGCCTATTCCACACTATATCATTAAATAAATAAACAGGGAAATGGGAGAAGGGTTAGATTGATCTTAAAATAAATAGAAAGCTCAGTACAACGTTGTGGGCCGAAGGGCCTTTATTATGCTGTTATGTTCTATGTTCTAATTGTAAGGCCCTCAGAATATCACGAGGAGATGTTAAGTTGCTGTCCAAGTGAAAGAAACTTCCCCTCTCACTCTATTTACATTTCAGATAGAATCGTTGTGTATGTCCAGTCTTTGTTTTAGATTTTTAGACGCTGTTTTCCATATTATGCAAAGGGAAATGAAGCTGCCTATTCTTTGGGCTAACAGTGCACTTTAATTTAAATGGACATGAGTAAATGGATGATTGTGTTGAATTATTTGCAAACAGTTCCAGAGGAAGAGTGGGCGATGTTCTATATCTCTTGAATCTTGAAATGGCAAAGCATCTTATCCTTTATTTCTTGATGAAAGGCGCAAAGGGTATGAAAGGTATTTTTAATTTTAATGTTGGTACATGGAAGGAATTCAAAGAAGTAGCCTTTTAGAAAACAGTTCCCATCCTGTGCCAAACATAATACCCACTACAAAACAGCTCAAGGCTGAAAGTAAATGTGTTCTCAAAGTACTTACTGTATACATATGTCACCATATATAACTCTGAGATTCATTTTCTGACAAGAATTTACAGAACAAGGAAATACAATAGAATCTTATGAAAAAAACGATACATAAACAGAGATTGACAAACAACCAGTGTGGAAAGGAAGACAAATTATGCAAACAAAAATTATACTGGAAAATTAAAAAAAAATATTTGGGAGATTAGCTAAATTCTAAAATATCCATAATCCATTCACAGACAAGTAATCAAGACAAAACAGTTTTTTTCATTGTGACTTTCTTCGCTTTTCAATCAAAGGAAATATATGGAGTTTTCTTTGCTGGGGCACTGGGGAAACAATATCGGAGCTGTAAAGTGAGGTTTTATGCATGTACTATAGGCCAGAATGGCCTTGACCAGAGAAGACGGATTCTCATGGACATTAACTCCTGAAGGTAGCTTGGGATTTTAAATACAGTTTCACTAGTCCCATGTGATAATGGGTGTCGATGGAACAGAGAATTCTGTGGCTTCGCTAGTTGGCTAGGAAACCCCCAGTGACGGTCTCCGATTGTAGAAATATTAAGGTGTCACTTTCTTTGCAGGAACCCAGTTATAGATTCCAATGACACAGGAACTTTTCCACTTACCCTCTCTTCTAAGAGCTCCACCAGCTGTTGGATGCATTCATTCACAGATGTGAGGTTTGTTTTCAGCACCAACTCGGAACTTTCAGGCTTCTCATATTCTGAATCGATTCCAGTAAATCCTGAGCAAAGAGGCAACATGAACAGAGCTAAAACCACGATGCAAAAGATTGCTTTTACCAATACAGGTTTTTACATGTGTTGGATTGGGGTGTAGTATTGTTCTTTTCCTTGTACTTTACTTACTTTACTTTATTGTCACCAAACAATTAATACTAGAGCGTACAATCATCACAGCGATATTTGATTCTGCGCTTCACACTCCCTGAAGTACAAATCGAAGTAAATATAATAAAAATTTAAATTATAAATCATAATTAGAAAATAGAAAATGGAAAGTAAGGAAGTGCAAGTCAGGTCCGGATATTTGGAAGGTACGGCCCAGATCCGGGTCAGGATCTGTTCAGCAGTCTTACCACAGTTGGAAAGAAGCTGTTCCCAAATCTGGCCTTACAAATCCTCATGCTCCTGAACCTTCTCCCGGAGGGAAGTGGGACAAAAAGTGTGTTGGCTGGGTGGGTCATGTCCTTGATTATCCTGGCAGCACTGCTCCGACAGCGTGCAGTGTAAAGTGAGTCCAAGGATGGAAGATTGATTTGTGTGATGTGCTGGGCTAGGTTCACGATCTTCTGCAGCTTCTTCCGGTCTTGGACAGGACAACTTCCATACCAGGTTGTGATGCACCCTGGAAGAATGCTTTCTACAGTGCATCTATAAAAATTAGTGAGGGTTTTGGGGGACAGGCCAAATTTCTTCAGCTTTCTCGGGAAGTAAAGGCACTGGTGGGCCTTCTTGGCAGTGAACTCTGCTTGGTTAGACCAAGTCAGGTTATTTGTGATATTCACCCTGAGGAACTTAAAGCTTTTGACCTGTTCCACCTGCTCCTAACTCTCCATGAAGAAGCCCTGTGTGTGCAGTGCAGACTGAACTATCCTGAAGCCCACAACCATCTCTTTGGTCTTGTCCACGTTGAGATTCAAGTTGTTGTGCTCGCATCATTCTACCAGCCACTCTGCCTCTTCTCTGTATGCCATATCATTGTTGTTATTAATGAGACCCACCACTGTTATGTCATCAGTGCAGTCAGGGGTCATCAGCGTTAACAGCAGTGAGCTGAGCATGCAGTCCTGGGCAGTGACAGTGTTCAGTGTGCAAAATTAAGATGGTCTCACCACAGAAAATTAAGCTGCGAGTATTCTCAGTGGAGAAGCACATAAACAGCTGGCTGCCGATGATTCTAAATTAGTAACTTGCTGCGCCAAACATTCATAATACAAGGGAAAATTTATCTGGTTGTACAAAGTTTGTACTAGCACAAGAACATTTTCTATTAGTGTGAAATATTTATACCTTTTATCTCTCCAGCTCTGGCCCTCTTGTAAAGACCTTTCACATCACGACTTTCACAGATGTCTAAAGGAGCATCAACAAAGATTTCAAAAAACGGAAGGTTGGAGTTCTCATGAATCTTTCTTGCATTTTCACGATCCTGAAATACATTAAATTAATACTATTAGTCTATGATCTGGCTTTCAGAGGCTACTGATGCATTATTTCCTTGCTTTCTTTCTGCCAAGCTGTCTTAAAATCCTATAATAAAAGAACTATTATGTTCTAGTCAGCACATTGGCATTTATTCAGCTGTCTAATACATAAGGTTTTATTAATCATATTCAGAATCATATCAATGAATAGTCCAAATGACCATTGGACTAAATATGCTATTGTTAATAAATTCAACCATAATCCAATTATTTCTATTGTAATCAGTGTGTACTTTTGACATCTCCTTAATTTTTTATTAATAACATTAATGTGACACTTGTAAGGGTTTTAATAATGAAGTTATATATTTGTGTTATTATTAAAATAATAATAAACTGTCTGAAATTAAATACATAACTGAAAAATTAACTATCAGATTACTTCTTCCTGTTTAATAACTCCCCATTGAGGGAACCCAGATTTCTCCATGATCTAAAGCAGGTGTTCCCAACTTTTCTTACGCCATGGACCCGTACCTTTAACCGAGGTGTTGGTGGAGCCCAGTTTGGGAACCCTGATCCAGACAGAAGCCATTTGGCCCTTCAGGTTTATACTAACTCTCAGTGTGCTCTCATTAATCTTATTCCTTCCACTTATTTTTTCTTTCTTACCTCAATTCTTCCCTGCCTCTCTTTTCACTGGGGCCAATTTATTGTAGTTAATTATCTTTCAAACAAAGGACATCTTTAGAATGTGGGAAGGATCTGGGAGAATTCCACTTAGCCATGCAAACATGGAAACTCTGCACAGAGAAAATCAGAGGTTGGGATCAAACCCAAATGCCTTGATCTGTGAGGTAATAGACCCAGTCATGAAAACCCAAAGGTACACATACAATCACACCAATCAAACCGCTTTCATCATCATTTATTAAATGTAAATAAAAAGAAGATGATCCTGGCATTATTTAAGGAAACTTGATCTTTTGTAATATTGAAACTTGCTTCTGCAAAGTTGTGAAAAATGAAGTTAAATGGTATCGCTATTTGGCATAAAAAAAAAACCAGAATTTTTCTTTTTCAATTCATAACATACATTTCCTAACCCATCACTTAAAACTGTGGTCCCTAGTACCACAGTTCTGTCTTGTTCCATTTTCTGGTCACAATGGAGGTATCTTCTGTGATTCTGTGATGGCTCAGCTCTGCAGGCAACAGTATCAACATCCCACTTTTCATTGATTCCCCAAAGATGCATTGGCATATCCGTTCCCTCTGGAGAACCTGCCTTACAATCACAGTGATCCCAAGACTCTTGAGATTGAGTTTTGTTCCATTCTTGAGCTCTGTCTTGAGCTAGCAGACCTGCTATAATAACTTTTTGTTCATTTATCTACACAATGGAGATTAAAAATTAATTTACATAGTGGAACACAGCAGTGACAAGCAGCTTATTATTACCTTCGTAAATGGAGAGATGAAACTAGTGATACAGACAAGACCAGCATCTGCAAACAGTTTGGCCACCTCAGCGATACGCCGGATATTCTCCTCACGGTCCTCAGATGTAAAACTAAGGTTTCTGTTTAGTCCTTGCCTGATGTTATCTCCATCCAGAGAGTAACAAGGAATGCCATGGGTAACCAAGTATTCTTCCAGTGCAAACCCAATGGTGGTCTTTCCAGCTCCTGACAAACCTAAAGAGAGAAAAAACTAATGTTGATTCAGTGTGAATGGGCCTCTTAAAATTCCTATGCCTCTCAAGAGATATCAGCAGTAAGTAACGTCACGTTAACACATTTGAATTCCAAGGCTTCTTAATTAATAACTTTGCTTCATTATTTGTTCTGGAGAATAACACTATTTGGGAAGCAGAGAGAGATTATAATAGAGAATGAAAGAGAATAAACATCAAAGGAGAAAAATGTTTGGTGAGAGGACTTTTTGTTGTTGGAAGTTGGCATGATGAAGGATGCCAGAAGGATGGAGTCTTAATGGAAAGTGCCCATCAGAACGAAATGGCAACATTATCTCAAGCTTCATTATTCTTAGCACTGGTGCTGCCCAAGGCCGTCTACTCAGTTCACTGCTGACCCTCTATTGTACTGCCAGATCCAGCTCAAACCACATCATCAACTTTGCTGATGATACAACAGTGTCTGGTTGGCCTCATCGGCAACAATGATGAATCGGCAGACAGAGAGGAGGCTCGTCAAATGGTGCGAGACCAACAACCTGAGTCTCAACATGGACAAGACAAAAGAGATGATTGCAGATTTCAGGAAGAGTAGGCAGATCACTCTCCATTGCACATCAATGGCTCTACTCGGGAGAGAGTAACAAGCACAAACTCCTTGGTGTGCACATATCGGATGATCTAACCTGAACCCTTAACAGCTTCTCATTAATCAAGAAGGCACAGCAGCATCTACATTTTCTGACGAGACTGGAGCATGTAAGGCACCCTACCCCTATTCTAACAACTTTCTACAGGAGCACCTTCGAGAGTGTCCTGTCTGGTTATATTATTGTGTGATACGGAGCTGCAAGGCATCGGACCACAAGACCCTACCGAGGATAGTAAAAACTGCTGAGAAGATCACTGGGGTCTCCCTTGTCCCTATTTGTGACACTTACCAGAAGTGCTGTGTACAAAGGTCTTAGCTGTATACTATCATGGTCTTGACACTAGATCAGCAAGCTGTTTACTTTTGACCTGTGTTGAATTATATTTTATTACCTTATTTGTGGTAATATTTTGTTTTAAGTGCTGTGTGTGATATACGATGCCTATAAAAGTATTCACCTCCCCCCCCCCGGAAGTTTTCATGTTTTATTGTTTTACAACATTGAATCACATTGGATTTAATTTGCCCTTTTTTGACACTGACAAAATCTCTTCTGTGTCAAAGTGAAAACAGATCTCTACAAAGTGATCTAAATTAATTACAAATATAAAACACCAAATAATTGATTGTATAAGTATTTATCCACTTCAAGACAGTATTTAGTAGATGCACCTATGGGAGCAATTACAACCTTGAGTCTGCATGGGTGTTTCTATCAGCTTTGCACATCTGGACACTGCAATTTTTCCCCATTCTTCTTTACAAAACTGTTCAAGTTCTGTCAGATTGTGTAGGGATCGTGAGAGAACAGCCCTTTTCATGTCCAGCCACAAATTCTCAGTTGGATTGAGGTCTGGATTGAGTGGCTTGGCCACTGCTGGACATTAACTTTGTTGTTTTTAAGCCATTTCTGTGTAACTTTGGCTTTACACATGGGGTGTTTGTCTCGCTGGAAAACAAATCTTCCCCCAAGTCACAGTTCTCTTACAGACTACACCAAGTTTTCCTCCAGGATTTCCCTGTATTTTGTTGCATTCATTTTGCCCACTACCTTCAGAAACCTTTCAGAGTCTGCTGCAGTGAAGCATCCCCACAGCATGACGCAGCCACCACCATGCTTCACAGTAGGGATGGTGGGTTTTGATGATGTATTATGTTCAGCTTACACCAAATATAGTGTTCAGTCTGATGGCCAAAAAGCTCAATTTTGGTTTCATCAGACCATAGAACTTGCTTCCAGCTGACTTCAAAGTCTCTCACATGCCTTCTGGCAAATTCTAGCCAAGGTTTCAATTGAGTTTTTTTCAACAGTGGCTTTCTCTTTGCTACTCTCCCAAAAAGCTGGTAAGGCACCTGGGCAACAGATGCTGGTGTAGTCTCTCCCATCTCCACCACTAAAGCTTGCAACTCCTCCAGAGTTGTCATAGGTCTCTTGGTGGCTTCCCTCACTAGTCCCCTTCTTGCATAGTCATCCAGTTTTGAGGATAGCCTACTCTAGGGTGCAGCTGTGCCATATTCTTTCCATTTCTTGATGACTGACTTGACTGTATTCCAAGGGATATTTAGTGACTTAGAAATTTTCTTGGAACCATCTCCTGACTTGTGCTTTTCAATAACCTTTCTCATGGAGTTGCTTGGAGTGTTCTTCTGTCTTCACGGTAAAGGTTTTACCAGAATACTGACTTACCATCAGTAGGACCTTTCAGATACAGGTGTATTTTTACTACAATCAATTGAAACACCTAGACTGTACAGCAGTGATCTCCATTTAAATAATTATTTGACTTCTAAAACCAATTGGCTGCACCAGTGATGGTTTGATCTGTCCTATTAAAGGGGATAAATACTTCCACAACCAATTATTTTGTGTCTTAAATCTGTAATTAATTTAGATAACTTTGTATATATCTATTTTCACTTTGACACGAAGGAGTCTTTTTCTGTTGATCAGTCTCAAAAAAGCCAAATTAAATCCACTGTGATTCAATGTGGTAAAACAACAAAACATGAAAACTTCCAAGGGAGGGTGAATACTTTTTAATAGGCACTGTATATGTAGCTAGGGTGCCCAAGACTCTTGCACAGTACTGTATTTGTCAACGTGGAGCAGAGAGCAAGTTTGTAAATCTAGCGGATGCAAAGGATGTTGGAAATGGCATGGGTGCTATGGGAGGGTGTGGGAGAGTTGGCAGAGAAGGTGCGCCAGGGGTATGGTTGGCATAGGTGGAAACATACCTAGCCCTGATACACCAGGGAAGGTCATTTAATTTCAAACAATTAATTTATTGATCATTCCAGAGTTTTTCTGGTCCCTGTTTTCCAACCATAATTCACCACTTCCTGGCCTCTTCTCACTCTTAGTCCTCAATGGAGACCCACATCAGGATCAGGTTTATCGTCATTCACATTTGTCATAAAATTTGTTTTTCTGCAGCAGCAACACAGTGTAATACACAGTACTACAGTACTGTGCAAAAGTCTTAGTCACCATAGCTATATATATGACCCTAAAATCTCTGCATAGTATGTACTTATACCCTTCAGTCTCTGTATCCCAGAACATTCTCCAGGGCTCTACCAGTTACTGTGTAAGTTGTGTCCTGATTGAACTTATCAAAATGTAACACCTTGTATTTGTCCAAGTTAAATGCCATCTGTCATCCCTTGGCCCAATTCCCTAGCTCAGCTGGATCCTGTTGAAAGCTGAGACAACCTTTCTCACTGCCAACCATGCCACTAATTTTCATGTCTCCACAAATTTACTTACATTATCATCAAAATCATTAGCAATTCTGACAAATGAGAGAAGACTCAATGGTGATTGCTGTGGCACACTGCTATAACAGCCCTCCAATCTTTCTTTTTCAATCTTTTTATTAAATTTCATATATAAAAAAAACAACACAAAATAATGAATAGATTACAGATTCAATAAACTTGAGATTACATTAGTAATAGGATAATAATATCCTATTAAAACATCCATCAACAAAAGGTACATAAATCAATCAAGTCTATATAAATATATACGAAAAACAAAAATAATCGTCGAAAAAAGAAAAAAAAATTGAAATTATATATGAGAAAAAATATATAATGAAAAAAAATACTAAACTAAAACTAACATGGGCAATAATAGCACTTTATAAATATATAAAGGTGTCAAGAAAAGAACTCCAGAACTCCATACCTGAACAAGTATAAGTAGAGAAAAGGATCTGAAATAAGCCAAATTAATTCATATGAAAGTGTCGAATAAATGGTCCCCAGGTTTCTTCAAATTTAATTGAAGAATCAAAGATAGTGCTTCTGATTTTTTCCAAACTCAGATAAGAAATAGTTTGGGAGAACCACTGAAATGTAGTAGGAGGATTTACTTCTTTCCAGTTTTGTAATATAGACCTTCTGGCAATTAATGTTACAAAGGCAATCATTCGTCTGATTGAAGGGGAAAGCTGATTGCCATCTTCATTTGGTATACCGAAAATTGCAGTAATAAAATGGGGTTGTAAATCGATATTCCATACTGAGGAAATGACATCAAAAATGTCCTTCCAATAGTTATGTAAAGTGGGACATGTCCAAAACATGTGAGTCAATGAAGCCACTTCTAAGTGACATCTGTCACATTGAGGATTAATATGCGAATAAAATCGGGCAAGTTTATCTTTAGACATATAAGCTCTATGTACAATTTTAAATTGTATTAAAGCATGTTTAGCACAAATAGAGGAGGAATTAACCATTTGTAAAATTTTTTCCCATTTATCTGTTGATATATTACATCGAAGTTCTTTTTCCCATTCTTGTCTAATTCTATCCGATATTTCTGGCTGTATCTTCATAATCATGTTATAAATAAAAGCTACTAATCCCTTCTGACAAGGATTAAAAGTAAAAATCAAATCTGAAAAATCCGATGGAGTTGAATTAGGAAAAGATGGAAGAATTTTATGTAAGAAATTTCTAATTTGTAAGTATCTAAAAAAATTAGATTTAGGTAATTCAAATTTGTTGGATAATTGATCAAAAGACATCAAAGTACCTTCAAAAAAAAGATCACGAAAACATTCTATACCTTTCCTTTTCCATATACTAAAAGCTTGATCTGTCAATGAAGGTTTGAAAAAAAAATTACATAAAATAGGGCTGTCCAGAGCAAAGTTTTTCAGATTAAAGAATTTGCGAAATTGAAACCAAATTCGTAGTGTATGTTTAACAACAGGGTTAGATATCTGTTTATTGAATTTGGCTAAATCAATAGGAAGAAAAGAACCAAGAACGGAAAATATAGAATATCCCTTAACCTCACTACATTCCAAATTTACCCACTGTGGGCACACAGGTGAATCCAAATCTAGTTTCCAGTACATTAGGTTACGAATATTATTCGCCCAATAATAAAATCTAAAGTTAGGTAAAGCTAGACCACCATCTTTTTTAGACTTTTGTAATTGCCTTTTGCTTAACCTAGGATTTTTATTTTGCCAAACAAATGAGGAAATCTTTGAATCAATATTATCAAAAAAAGATTTAGGGATAAAAATTGGTAAAGCTTGGAATAAATATAAAAATTTCGGTAAAATCATCATTTTAATAGCATTAATCCGACCAACTAATGATAAAAATAAGGGAGACCATCTAGTAGTAAGTTGCTGAATTTGATGAAGCATAGGTAAAAAATTCAGTCCAAATAAATCTTTATATTTCTTGGTGATTTTTATACCTAAATAGATAAAGTTATCAGTAACAACTTTAAATGGCATCCTATCACTCAATAAAGTTTGCGCGTTTAAAGGGAATAACTCACTCTTATCTAAGTTTAACTTATAACCAGAAAAACTACCAAATTGAGCCAACAAGGATAAAATAGCAGGAATAGACCTACTAGGATTAACAGCCCTCCAATCTGAATAACAACGATCCACTATCAATCTGATACTTTTAATTATGCCAGCTTTGCATCCAGTTGACTAGATCACACTGAATACCATGTAATCTAACCGTCTAGACAAGCCAACTGTGCAGGACGTTGTCCAAGGTCTTGTTGAAGTCCATGTAGCCAATGCCTACTTTCCTGCCATTGTCAATTCTCTTTGCACCTTTTCCAAAAACTCAAATAAGCTGTGAGATAATTGAACCATTCACGCTGACTTGGTGATATATGCAAGAATTTCACTTTTTCTCAACAATCATCTACTTCCCATGCACAAACCTATGCTGGCATTCCATTATAAATCTTGGTCTTTTCGAACGCTGGCAGGTCCCGTCTCTCAGAATCCCCTCCAATGATGTAAAGCTCACTGGCCTGTAGTTCGCTGGCTTGTCCTTGCACCTTCTTTAAATAATTGCATAACATTGACTATCCTCCAGATTTCTAGTAGTTCACCCGTGGTCAAAGATAATGCAAAATCTCTGCCGTAATGCTGACAGTTTCATCCCTATTTTCCCTCACACTCCTCGGTGCACCTGCTCAGGTCCTGGGGGTTTATCCACATTAATATGCCTGAAGACCTCCTACTCCTCCTCTGTAGTAATCTGAATATGGTCCGATACAACACAATTCAATTTCCCTTAATTCCTTAGTTTCCACAACCTACATTATAAATACAAAGGAGAAAAATCCTGCCCTCTTTGCTGTTTCCAGCATTTTCTGGTTTTATTTCACATTTCCAGTGTCCACAGATTTATTTTGATTCCCAGAAGCAGTACAGCTCTTCCAAGCACAGCTCTACCGAAAGAGGATAGAGTATGGAACTGATTGCCTGGCTAGCCAAATCAGTGGAAGGTTCTTGAATGGGTGTGTAGAAATATGATGTAGCTGAATCAGTTGGCTTCTAGCTGACCTTTGTGTCTCTGTGCTTTTTAATATTGCCTGCAAGCTTGAGTTTGAAGTGCATGTCCTTGGCAAACTGGCAAAAAAGATAAGGTCAATTAAACAACAAAGCAATAGGAGATTATTGAAAAAGAAGTGAAATGCTCATGTATGTCACCAAGTCAATGTGAATGGTCCATGAGTGAGTGGAAATTCACAACAGCTTCCTCTAGTTTTGACAAAGGCAAGGATTGGGTTTGGTCCATAACAAACATAACATCGACAGCAGGAAAGGTAATTGCGAAACAAAAGGCTTAAAAAAAATCGCAACTCCCTTGATACTAGCCCTCAAACAGAAACTGCATATTGTAGGAGGAGGAAGAATATGATAGCTGCCAGACTTAAACTGGTTCCACTGGAAACCTTGATGCAAAGCACTGTGGGTGTGAGCCTTGCAGTTCCTACATAGATGCATGCATGTCTTTCTTGGCTGTAAGTAACACTGTGGAAATCAATGCTGGTGATCAGAATGTGCTAGGGAGGAACGTAAGAACATGTTCATCGGACTCAAATGGATTCTGGATGATGCACCATCAATAACTCACTCTGAGATGTAAAGGCGAGATATCGGCTTTTATTGACTGGAAGAAGGAACAAGCAGTGGTTGACCACCATACTACATCCTGGAGACTGAGAGGCCGGGCTCAGGCCTCAATCGCCTTTATACAGGGGTCAGTGGGAGGAGCCACAGGAGCAGTCAGCAGGGGGCGTGTCCAGACAGGTATATGTAGTTCACCACACTGGACTACGCACTTCAGTAGCGATTTTTTTTTAACTGCATGGAAAGCAAAAGGTGTTTCGTTTAGAGAAGAGGTTACAGGATCATTTTAATCTTAACCCTTCAGAAGCTGTGGAGATCAACAGATCTAATCATGAGCAAGTTGAAGGATGTCTTGGCAAGTGAGATTTTGGCATGTTAGACCACATACTGTGGAATTTCTTCCTCTCCTATGGTCAGTGAATGAAGGTAGTCAATGTGAATTCCTCATCTAGTCTAAGGTGCAGCTGGTTGCAAGAACCAGCGTTCAAATGCAGATTATATTGTTCTGTTAACCGCATTAAGAATGGTGTGAACTGCTACTTGCCTAGGTCTGTCAAATAAAACAGCAAAGAGTTCAACCTATCTCAGCAAGCAAATTTACAGCCCAAGTAATTCTGTTCGTGTGTTCTCTTCACAGAGGGCAAGTTTTGGCAATATATCAAGCCTATCCAGTACTGAAGCCAGGATGAACAATGAGAATTAGGTTTAACTAATGACAGCAGCAGAAAACATTATCAGTTGCAAGTAAATTTATTGCTTAATGGTCAGTACATCTACATATTCAAAGTGCATTTATTATCAACAATGCATAAATAATACAATCTTGAGATTTGTTTGCTTAATAGGCAGTGGCAAAGCAAGGGACCCAAAACAATGCAATAAAAAACTCTCCAGTGCCCACAGAGAAACAGGAAAAAAATGTCACAATGACTCAGCAGCAGATTACTGAGCTGTGGGCATGCATGTCTACTTATTTTGCTATGGTGTGGTCAGAAAAGAATGGAGAACATGAAATCATATTCACGTGGACAGCAACAGATGCAAAATGCTGGCGGAACTCAGCAGGTCAGTCAGCATCTATGGAAAAGAGTAAACAGTCGACGTTTCAGGGTGAGACCCTTCAGCAGGGCATATTCATGTGGCTTCCATTGATTCTGGGCTAGATACTGTGCTTAGAGCATCAGAAAGGACAGCAATTAGATCACTGATGCTTGTTCCTACTAATCAATCAGCAATGACTGGCAACGATTAGCTCAGAAAATTGAAGCTATACTGGAAAGAAGTGTTCAGCATGGATGATTCAGGCTCGCAGTTGGCTACATCGCTGAGAGTGCGTGAATGCATGCATAAGAATATTAGTGTGACTTGTACAATATAAATTTCCACAGTAACCCAGGTGCAAACTGGTCTATTGGAAGCGTCACTTCGTCCCAGTGCTTTGAAGAACAAATTGGAAACAAGGTTCAAAGTAAATTTATTATCAAAGTATATGTCACCACTTACAACCCTGAGATTCATTTTCTTGTGGGCATCTTCAATAAATCCGTAATGGAATAATAACCATAATAGAATCAGTGAAAGACTGCACCATCTTGGGCATTCAACCAAAGACAACAAACTGTGCAAATAAATAAAGAAATAATAATAATTAATAAGTAATAAATTACAAGAACATGAGATGAAGAGTCCTTGAAAGTGAGTCCATAGCATCTGTGGGGCAAGTGAGGTTGAGGGAAGTTATCTCCTTTGCTTCAAGAGCCTGATAATTTATTAATTCCTGAACCTGGGCGGTGTGAACGCAAAGACTCTTGTCTCATCTTCCTTATGACAGCAGCAAGAAGGGAGGGTGCCCTGGGTGGTGATGGTCCCTGATGACGGATGCTGCTTTCCTGAGACAAAGCTCCATGTAGATGTGCTCAATGGTGGGGAGGGCTTTACCCGTGATGGATTGGGTTGTATCCACCACTTTATGTAGAACTTGATGTTCAAGGCCATTAGTGTTTTTATACCAGGCTGTGGTGCAGACAGTCAATATACTCTCCACCACACATCTATAGAAGTTTGTCAAAGTTTTAGATGTCATGCCAAATTTTTGCAAACTTCTAAGGAAGTAGAGGCGCTGCTGCTGTGCTTTCTTCATAATTGCGCTTATGTGCTGGGCCCAGGACTGGTCCTCCGAAAAGATAGCACTGAGGAATTTAAAGTTGCTGACCCTCTCCACCTCTGATCCTCCGATGAGGACTGGCTCAATGACCTCTGGTTTCCTCCTCCTGAAATCAATAATCAGCTCCATGATTTTGCTAATATTGAGTAAGAGGTTGTTGTTATGGCACCGCTTAGCCAGATTTTCAATCTCCCATTTTTATGCTGATTCATCACCACCTCTGATTCGGCCTGTGACAGTGGGGTTGCCAGCAAACATGAATAAGGCATTGGAGCTGTGCTTAGCCAGTCTAAAGTGAGTAGAGCAGGGGACTAAGTACACAGGTTTGTGGTTAGATTAATTAGAAGAGTTTGAGTGAAGTAAAGGGAGAACAACTTGGCAATGCCAACTATATGAATACAGGCAAGAGTCTGTGGTGATTACTGTAGTGACACTGGCTCTAGCAGTTGATAATAAGCAATATTTATTATTCACGTCACAGAATCTACCCACAGAGTTGCCAGGAATCAAACCTCTCACCAAATTAGATCTATCGAAAATAAAAATGCATAGAAGAATGTGGATTAAAATGGCAGAATATTTAATAGACAATAAAACATCTTTACTCACATATAACCCTACATTATCACAAGACTGTAAAATGATAAGATATAGAACAGAATTAGGCTATTTGTCCCATCGAATCTGCTCTGCCACTCCATCATGGCTGATCAATCATCCCATTCTCCTGCCTTCTTCCCATAATCTTTGATACCCTGAATCATCATGCTCCTATCAACCTCTGCCTTAAATATACCCAATGAGTTGGCGTCCACAGCCGTCCATGGAAATGAATCCACAGATTCACCACCCTCTGGTGACTGGATTCTTTTCTCATTTCTGTTCTAAATAGGTACCGCTCAATTCTGAGGCTGTGCTCTCTGGTCCTAGAATCCCCCACTAAAGGAAACATTCTCTCTAAATCTGCTATCTAAGCCTTTTAACATCTGATAGGTTTCAATGAGATCCCCCCTCTTTCTTCTAAACTCCAGAGAGTACTGTCCAGAGCCATCAAACATGACTCAAATGTGAACCTTTCATTCCTGGGATGTCCTGTTAACCTCCTCCGGACCCTCTCCAATGCTTACACATCTTTTCTTTAGATAAGTGGCCCAAAACTGCTCACAAAATTCCAAGTGTAATCTGACCAATGCTTTATAAACCCTAATCATTGCATCCTTGCTTTTGTATTCTAGTCTTCTCAACCTGCAAGTTAAACTTTAGGGTACCCTGCATGAGAACTTCCAGACCCCTCTACACCTGTAACTTTTGAAGTTTCTTCCTTTTTAGTAAAGAGTTCATCCCTTTGCTCCTTGTGCCAAAGTGCATGGCCATACACTTCCCTACAGATATTCCATCTGCTACTTCCTTCCCCAATCCATCTAAATCCTTCTGAATACACTCTGCTTCCTCAGCGCTGTCCGCCCCTCCATCTGTTTTCATATCATCCACGAACATGGCCACAAAGTGAACAATTCCTTCATCCAAATCATTGGCCTACTACGTGAAAAGAAGCAGCCGCAACGCTGACCCTGCAGCAAACCGCTTGTCATTGGCAGCCAATCAGAAAAGGCCTCTTTATTCCCACTACAATCTCGGTTCAGTGTGAAGCTGAGTAACCACTGTCGAACAGCAGGCAGAACTGAACAAAACCAGGCAGAACCAGCCTCCACCTGCGGTCCCAATGCCCTGACCTTTTCAATCTGGCCCAATACTTAAGTCGGTGCACTTCGAGGAGGTGTAGTTATCAGGGAGGTTTCCCAGATTTACCACATCTCACACAAGGAGTGATCCATTACCTCCAGATCCATTCTCAGTGCACTAGTTATGTACTTTCAGAGGGAAAAAATTACTAGAAACTTTCTTACTTAGAACCTCTGGCTGTTCCTGACCAAGCCTGTTCTCACCTAAGCCAAAGCTGAACCACTCTAACAACTGCCCACTCACACAAAGGCTGCTCCACTTACATCTCCTCTCTTTTTATTGGCTCTGCATGATCGCTGCCTGGGGAAAAGAAGCTGAAAGCTCCCAAACTCCTTTTAAACCTTGCACTGCATTGTTAACAAACAACTTCTCAAACTGATTTCAGCCTGCCAAAAAGCTGAAAGCTCCTGAACTCCTTTTAAACCTTGCACTGCATTGTTAACAAACAACTTCTCAAACTGATTTCAGCCTGCCAAAAAGCTGAAAGCTCCTGAACTCCTTTTAAACCTTACACTGCATCAACAGCAACAACTGCTTTCCCTGTCATTCCTACTTCGGCCTGTCCTTCCATGGCCTTCTTCACACTTAGGCTGATGTCGAACACAGACTTGAATAACTACACCACATACTTTCCCTGGGCAGTCTATAACCAGCTAGTGTGAACACTAAAATTTCAAAATTCAGATAACCCGCTTTCCCTGTCCTCTACCTTCCCCCTAACCACCAACTCCTTCCAGTCCAATTAGCCCTCTTTTTATCTCCAAACTCTCCTCTGGCCCATCACCCAGTTTTGCTCCCACCACCCCCCCCACCCCACTTCTGTCCTCCTATTAGTTACACAGGGTCTCTAACCCTCTCCCACTTCTACCTATCAGCCCTCTCTTACCCGATCCAATAATCACCTTCCTTACTTACTGGAGTCCAGCATGTGCATCTGTGGTACCCCTGCTCAGCATCTTCCAGCCTCTGATTTCCAATTCCACTACATCCCCTCCCTCACCTGGCCCCCCGCCCATCATCCTCACTCCATTCAGGTCCACCCATCACCTGCCAGACCCTGCCTTACCCCTCTCCCCTCATGACTGCCCATCTCAGTTCTGTTGCAGGGTGTTGGCCTGAAAGGTCTGAGCCAGTGAGTTACACTCTTTTCCATTTTTAGACGAAGTTTGCTATCATGCCAGATTGTGTTAGATCTTACACCAGTTTTTGAAGAAAGATAAGCAACGGAAATAAGGGAAAGGCTGTAAATGTCACATGGCTTATATAAGAACAACTTGGGTAGTCTATGATACAACATACAGCATTTTGTACATTTAAACTTGCACTTATCGCCACAGATACTGGATGGAAAGTTGTAATCACTCAAGGAAAATGGGATTAATTTTTCTTGACCATCATCCATTCTTAGAAATGATGGTCCTAAATTGGAATCATATGGAAAATTCAGAAGTGGATCCCTCTGTTACCTCAGTAAAACTTCACATACAATCTAAAAGGTTGATGTAAATGTTTACATCAGTGTGTTTCAAGAATTCCGATGCAGGAAGTATAATCTTGACACTGTTTGTATGGAGCTTGTACGTTCTCCTGGTAACCTGGTGGGTTTTCACTGGGTGCACCAGTTTCTTCCCACATTCCAAAGAGGTCCAGAGACTCTGCTCTCCACTGCACCAATTATGGAATTCCCTCGCCCCTGCCCACAACACTACTGCACTCATTATCTCTCCCCCCTTTCCTTTTGTGCCACAGAGCCCGACTCAGTGCCAGAGACCTGGTTACTGCGGCTTCCTCCTGGTAAGTCGTTCCCACCAACCCCAACGGTGTCCAAAGCAGTATACTTATTATTGAGGAGAATGGCCACAGGGGTACTTGGCAATGGCTGCCAATTCCCTTTCACTCTCCTGACAGTCACCCACATACCTGCCTCCTGCAACTTAGGGGTGACTACCTCCCTGTATATCCTATCTGTCACCTCCTCCTTCTCCCTTATAAGTAGAAGGTCATCCAGCTGCATCTCTAGTTCCTTAATACAGTCTCTAAGGAGCTGCAATTCAAACTAAATTTATTATCAAAGTATGTTAATATTATACACCATCGATATTTGCTTACAGGGAGCCAAAAAACAAAGAAACCTCAGAAGAACCCTTCAAAAATAAACTCTAACAATGTGCAGAGAGAGAGAGAGAGAGAAATCAAATTATGCAAACAACTGAAGTTTTAAAAAAGACTTGAAACCAGGCATCTCTGCTGCTGGAGCAGGCTACAACCTCAGTTCAGTGTGAAGCTGAGTAACCATTATGGAACAGCGAAATGAACGGAACAAAATGAGGCAAAACCAGCCTTCGCCTGTGGACCCAACACCCTGACTTTTTCGATCTGGCTCAGTCCTTAAGTCAATGCACTTGGTGCAGATGTAGTTATCCAGTTTCCTCCCACAATCCAAAGATGTACTAGTTAGTAGGTTAATTGGTCATTGTAAATTGACCCTTGATTAACCCACAGTTAAACTGGGGTTGCTGGCCAGCATAGCTCAAAGGGCAGGAAGGGCATGTTCTGCACTCTAAAGCAATAAAAATAAATAATTTAAAATAATTTTCCTGTCACAGTTTTCCAAGAAGGCACAAAAAGTATTGTCTAAAATTATACAGAAAAAATTTAAAAAGTATGATTCAGTCAGAGAGATGTTTGAATACATAAAACAAAAGTGTACAGAGTACTTGAAGCTACATGATAATCATGATGGACTTGTTAACTTGGCTGTGTTTAGTGGCGACTACATTTTATAGCAAATGTAGTGAAAGTACAATGCTCCACAGAGCTTTGCAAGAAGAACTCCAGTATTATAAGCATGGATATCAAAGACTTGTGTAATGGTGAGTCTATTCCAGAAGTTAATCAGTAATTGCAAAAGCATCAACACAAAATTCTATGGGATTAAGTCAAGAAGGACACCTTCCTCCAGACTAGAAGTAAATGTGTAAATAATGTGGTCGAAAAAATCATTTTCTTTTCAAAAGGAGGAAAGCTGTGTAGAGTTTGGCTAATATGAATTAAGAAACCTCCATGAAAACAGAGTAATTAGAGAGCTGAATAAATCAGTTGCACTTGTTCCCTAATATCAGATTCAGATTTATTCCATATACATCAAAGCAGACAGTGAAATGTGTCAGTTGTGTTCACCAACACACCCAAATGATGTACTGGGGGCAGCCCGCAAGTGTCACCACACAATTCAGTGCCAACTCTGCATTCCCACAATGCACAGCAGAACAACATAACAAAACACAAAGTAACAAACAACAGCAAAGCAAGCCCCTTTCCTCCCTCACACAGTCCTCCAGCCCCAGGACAGGACTCTGGGTTTTCAGTGGATTCGTGGACAATGAGCATCCAACTTCCCCACTGGACTTCAGTCTTGTAGACCCAGGACTTCAACTTCCAGAATTTTGTTCAACGTTCAGTATCAACCCCAAGACTAGCATGCGTCTTTCTATACTCTGCATTCTTATGACTTAGAGAAAGGAATTTGTACACAAGTACGTATTACACTAAAGCCATGATTGTGTTAATAGATTTTCAGGGATGCTAGTTTAACATGTTACCTGTTAGCCAGACAGTGCAACCACGGAATCCTCTACGAGTGCCAACGACTTGGCCTCTCTTGTTTCGACTAACGTGATGGGACTGATACACGACATTGGTGGACTTCTGAATGTCCTGTGAAAAGACCAAGTATTATTTCAACACACATACAAAATGCTGGAGGAACACAGCAAGTCAGAGAGCATCTAAGGAAATGACTAGAAAGTCAATGTTTTGGGCAGAGGGTGCCTCATGCTGATGGTGAACACAGCAGAACAGTGTGTACTGAGCTTAATTTTCCAGTGGTACCCAGCAACAAGGGGAAATCACAAGAAAAATTAGACAAAAGAATGGAGGTAAAAGAATGCAAAGGCCAGAAGCAGCAATAAAATACTGAAGGGTCTTGACTCAAAATGTCACCCATCTCTTTGATGGGCTCCTGTCATAGTTTGTTTGATGTTACAAAAAATAACATTTGCCACACATGAAAGAAAGATGAAGAGGGAGGAGAAGGAGAAATTGGCTAGCTGTCCCCTAAAGCCTGCCCCATCATTCAATCTGATCTTCCCCAGTCTTCAATTCCTTTTCTGTGCCAGTTCCTCAGAACTCTGGATTCAGTTTAAAAAAAATCTTTTTTTAAATACCCCAAGTGGTCCAGACTCCACAACTAGGATGGACAGTGCCAGAGATGAAGTTCCTGTGCGCCTCAGTTTTAAAAGGCTGTCCCCTTTATACGCATGTCCCTTCACCTGGTTATGATAGCATCAATCCCATCATGCCCATTTGAGATCTTAATTGTTTCAATAAAACCACCCCTCATTCTTCTAAATTGCAAAGAATGAAGAGCTAACAGGTTGCTATGCATGTTGAGTGCTGAATATGGCACTGATGTCTCTACTTCATTATTTGTGCTTCTGGTTGCTCAGTACTGCTTTACTGGGCAGGAAAGGGAGCAGGTAATCAGCTGGCATTGGTTGATGTAAAATCATTGATGCGGCTCTCGTAGGAATACAGGAGTAACAGGCCTAGCTCAGCCAAATATGTTTTTATCCTTTCCTACTGCCCAACACACACCACTTGTCATTGAGGGATCAGCAGTGGAAAGGGTGAGCGGTTTCAAGTTTCCTGTGTGTCAACATCTCCGTAGATCTATTCCGAGCCCAACATATTGATGTAATTATGAAGAAGGCACACCTGCAGCTATATTTCATTGGCAATTTGAGGATATTTTGTATGTCATCAAATTGTACTGTGCAGAGCATTCTAACTGGTTACATCACTGTCTAGTATGGAGGGGCCAATGTACAAGATCAGAAAAAGCAGCAGAGGGTTTTAACATTAGCCAACTCCATCATGATCCTTCTCCAGCATTGAGGACATCTTCTGAAGGTGATGTCTCAAAACGGTGGCATCTATCGTTGAGGACTATGTCAACCCAGCACATGCCCTCTTCTTATTGTTACCATCAGGGAGGAGGTACAGGAGCTTGAAGATCTGTACTCAATACTTGAGGAACAGCTTTTTCCCCTCCACCATCATTTCTGAATGTCACTAATTTTTCTCTCTTTCTTACCCCACATATAATAATTTATAGTCTACTTTATATGTTGCACTGTACTGCTGCCACAAACGAATATATTTCATGACATACGTTAGTTTAATAAACCCGATTCTGATTGATCTTTGATTTGCAGTCACTCTGTATGTCGTCAATGGTGATCTGAAGTACTCCGTATATTATAGATGGGGATGGGTGTTGGTGTCACTAATATCAACAAAGCAAAGGCATTTCCTCAGAATGCGTTGCAGCAAAAGCCATTTCTGCCTCTGGGCAAAGATCAGATTTGGGAACATTGTTTGATGAGATTCAGAAGATATGAATTTTTTTCATTGAAACCAAGAAATAATAGAAGGTATAGTACGACATACACAGCAGGTATCGCTCTTTGTTTTACATGATTCACTTGTGATGCCCTGGTTAAGGTTTCTACTGATATGCTGTGAGGCATTTTTACCTGCGCAGCTTTCTACAATTGCAATGTGCTCTGTTAGTAAGCTTCATAGATTAGTGTTTTGGCTTCAGTTAAAGATAAGGAGCCATTTTGTCCAATTTAGGAATGTTGGGTTAGCCAGTCAGGCTTGTCATGGTAGCATTTTGCTCAGTGGGAAGCTATGGATGATTTGAGAGAGCTGGGCGGGATCGGATTTCTGAAGCACAGTAATCTGGTTTGGGGTCCTTTGGCAGGAGGTGCGGAGAGAAGAGCACAAGGGGAGATGCTGGGAGGGTCTCACCTGAAGGGAAGACCCTCTTCTAAGAAGTGCTTTGTGCAGACGAATCATTTAGAGGAAGTGCTAATACTCCTGAGTTAGCCTGTTTGTTCGAAATAGTCTTCGAGGAAAGTTTGAACTTTGGCTGGTGTCCTCCACACACAACGTAAGTTTAGCACATGAGTAATCAATGCGATACACCCAAATACTACAGAAATGAGCTCCAACGCTTATGTACACATTTAGACTGGTTTAACTGTAATAGGCCCTTTTCTTTCACTTTTCTTTTTCTGTTAACTGCTTGGTAAGTTGAAGTATTGGTAGACATATTTACTTGGTAAATTTATGCCGGTGTACGATCCCTATTTTTCTTGTGAATTATAACTTTGCATGGGGCAGTGTTTACACAGCACTCACTAAAATCAATGTTCCTTAAGCGGAACATCCCAACTTTCTTGTTTGGTTGAACCCAGATCATAATGACCCTAGATGTGAGTTGCTTATGGAGGATGACCTTCTCACCGCTGAGTCATGAGGCTGTAGCAGAGTTAGCAGATGAGCCAAGTTTGTATACGAGCCCAGTGAGAGGGTTACACACTATAAACAAAACAAATGGGCAATTAATGAAACCGTGTTTGAAAAGGATATGCTGGGAAATGAATAATTTAGGATTTTTGTTTTCTTGAACTTACAAAAAGCAAATGCAGTTCATTAAAACCCTTTCACATTTATTAAACTTTTGCCTTGTCCCTAGCACAAAAGGACTGGATTATTGCCAATTGGTTGAGAAGAGTGAAAGTCACAATGTGAAAAAACCACCAACCACCTCTGTTGTTTCTTATTTAGCCGCATTTGCCATGTGATTCTAGACTGGAAAGCAATTGATGTGCATGCTGGATTAGATAATAGACAATAGACAATAGACAGTAGATGCAGGAGTAGGCCATTTGGCCCTTCTAGCCAGCACCGCCATTCACTGTGATCATGGCTGATCATACACAATCAGTATCCCGTTCCTGCCCTCTCCCCATATCCCTTGACCCTGCTATCTATAAGAGCTCTATCTAACTCTCTCTTGAATGCATCCAGAGACTTGGCCTCCACTGCCTTATTGTGCAGAGCATTCCACATATCCACCACTGACGTCAGGCTAACCGTTCTATAATTCCCTGTTTTCTCCCTCCTTCCTTTCTTGAAAAGTAAGACAACATTAGTCACCCTCCAATCAGCAGGAACTGTTCCTGAATCTACAGAACATTGGAAAATGATTACCAATGCGTCCACGATTTCTAGAGCCACCTCTTTAAGCACCCTGGGATGCAGACCATCAGGTCCAAGGGACTTATCAGCCTTCAGTCTCAACAGTGTATCCAACACCATTTCTTGCCTAATATAAATTTCCTTCATTTCATCTTTTACCCTAGTTCCTTTGGCCACTATTACATCTGGGAAATTGTTTGTGTCTTCCCTAGTGAAGACTGATCCAAAAGTACCTGTTCAATTCATCTGCCATTTCCTTGTTTCCCATAAGCTTTGTTATGGCCCACTATGAGGCAGGGGCCAGCTGGTGGCATAGTGGCATTAGCGCTGGACTTTGGGGCGACAAGTCCCGAGTTCGAATCCAGCCGGCTCCCTTGCACGCTTTCCATCCGTGCTGGGTTGAGCGTCGAGCTAGCAATTTGACCTCGTAAAAGAAAAGGAGATGCAAAAGAAATGCCACATTATGAGCACCCTGATACAGTGCACCCGGAGTTAAGGGCAAGGGAAGCTTCATTTATCAGCCTAATAAACATAAGAGTCTAATAACATCAGTCTGATAACATAATAAACATAAAGCTCCAGACAGATATGAAACTTCCCACATGAACAAAGGACCCAGCAGGGAAACTGATACTGAGGAACCATTTTGTCAAGACTTTGTCAAGATATTCAATATTCCTAGTTATTTATGAAACAATCCTTCAATATCACAGACATAGATTTACATTGTTTTTTTTATCTACACTGAATCTTAGCTATTGCAACAACGGTTTCCAGTGCAACAGTTAAAGCCCTCTTTCCAGACTATTGCTTTCTAAAATCAAGCCATAATATTAACGTTCAAAACTCAAAGAGAATTTATAATTATAATATCTCACCATATATAACCCTGAGATTTATTTTCTGACAGGCATTCGCACTAAATACAAGAAACACAATAGAATCAATGAAAGACTGCACCCAACAGGATAAACAACCAATGTGCAAAAAACAACAAACTGTGCAAATACCAAAAGAAATAAATAATAATAAAAATAAATAAGCAATAAATAATGAGAACATGAGATGAAGTGTCCTTGAAAGAGAGTTCATAGTTTGTGGAAAATGTGCAGTGACGTTATTCCCACTGGTTCAAGAGCCTGATGGTTGAGCGGTGATAACTGTTCCTGAACGTGGTGGTGCGGGTTCTCAGGCTCCTGGACCTTCTTTCTGGTGGCAGCTGTGAGAAGAGAGCGTCATCACCTTGGTGGTGTGGATCCATGATGATGGACGCTGCTTTTCTGCAGCAGTTTTTCACGTAGGTATGCTCAGTGGTGTGGAGGGCTTCGCCCGTGATGGACTTGGCTGAACCCACTACTTTTTGTAGGGTTTTCCTTTCAAGGGAATTGGTGTTTTCATATCAGGCCATGATGCAGCCAGTCTATATACTCTCCACCACACATCAATTGAGGTTTGTCAAAGTTTTAGATGATGTGCTGAACCTCTGCATCAAATGCAGTACTCTACTGTAAATTGGGGTAGTCTGAGACAGGGAAGATGGCTTTGAAAACAAGCACTATCTCTGACTCTATCTCATTCCTCCACATTTCACTGTAGCCTATTCTCTCTCCTATGTCCATCAGCCATCCCCTTCACCCATCCAGTGGTAATTTACAGCCATCAATTAACCTACCCACCTACAACCTATGAGCGAGGAACCTGGAACTCTTAGAGGAATACTTACAGGTAACGTAAGCCTACACAGTCAGGATCCTCAACTCCCCCAACTCTGGCCTTTTAATAGCCCAAGTTTTCTGATTCATTATTGTGACCATAGATTAGCTACCCACGCTGCCTCCTGAGTTCCATCTTCAAAGCTCAACTCCTCTCCAATTCCCTCTCAAAATCTACTTCTTTAACCCAGATTTTGACTGCCATAATATCTCCTTATGTTTCTGGACAATGCCCCAGCTGAGAGGGGCGCCAAGCCACATGTGAAAATACACAAGAAAAGGTGTTTTTATTTTGTTATTGCCCCTGTAAAAGTAATTTGGGATATTGACAGTGGGAGAGAGAACAGGGTGAATGTGGAAGTTGGAGAGTGGGATTCAGTAAAAGGAAGAGACAGAGGGGTGTGGAGAGAGGGAGAATGGGGGAAATGAGAAGAGGGATGGGGCTATCAAGGAAGGGGCAGGAGAGTGAAGTGTGAAGGAGAGTGGAAGAGGAATGCCTAAAAAAAGGAATGGATGAAGGGGAGGGGGATCCATGAGAGGGAGTTCTGTGGATGAGAACTTGCATCTTTGTCTGATGGGATACGGGGCCTGAGTACAAACAGGCATCTGAGTAGATAGCCATGAATGCGAGCGTATTAAGTCGACATGGCAGAGCTAAGCTTCCAGCTTTCCGGCCTCCTTGCTCTTGCTCTGAAGACTCAGTAGGCTTGGACCAGCTGGTAACTGATATCTGGCAAACAGCAGCACAATTCCCACCCTCCTCAAGTTAAAGGAATGCACACACACACAATCAACTTCCACTCTGAAGCATGCCAATGGACTGTCTAAGAATAATTCTGTGAAAGCTGTTGAATAAATACAATTTGTTGCTGAAGCAGTGTGGCAGTAGTTACTGCTATGTTATTAGTTTGTGAATGACTATTTTGCTTGCTGCTTTCTTTTTCAGAATCATTCAGCCTGTGGTCCACATACCAAATAATTGAATGCATATCTTGCTACAACAGTCCACAGCTGTGAACAGCCTTCTGCTGGGAAACAGCACCAAACATGAATGAAACAGCAGAAAACAGAGGTGAGCGAGACGATTCAAATCTTTGAATAAGCACTAGGGACTTGATGCCTTTATTGTTTCTTCAGAAATACAAGAAGGCATAGCTGCATCATTCAACAAACAAGCTTTCAAAGCTGGGAACAAACTAATTATGTTCATTCATGAGTCCTAAGCAACTTAAAAAGGCTTTAACAACAATTCTATGAATGGAGGTGGTTATTAACATTGTTAAGGAAGTTTAATTTTACACTGCGCTGATGTCTTCTAAAACTCGAAAACTCATTTTGATTTTGGAATGTATCTTGTATTTGACCATTGTAGGATTTAGGTCAAACCCAAAAGCTGTAAATTGAGCCTTATTAATGACATGAAACTGCAGCCAACCCAGATTATTATACATGGTTAAAATAAATACAGTTGTGTCTGTCCCTGACCCAATTGCTTTTAGGCAACAGGCTGCAGTACTACTTCCAAGGAATGTAGTTCAGAAGTTACATTAAACTAGAATGAATCATACTATTTGGACAACATTTTAGCAAAACGTTAACCCCCCAGGGCTGTGGCTGAGCCCGATGCCGTACACTCTGCTCGCACAGGACAGCACGGCCAAACACCCGAGTAATCACGTTGTCAAGTTCATCAATGACTCGTCATTGGTGAGTCTCATCACCGACAATGATGAGAAGGCCTACAGGGAGGAGGTGGAAGAGCTCGAGGACCCCTGCCAGGCAAAAAAAACCTCTTTCTTAATATCAACAAGACAAAGGAAATTGTTATCGAAATCTCGCACCGCTCGCCTCTCTTTATATCAGAGGCACAGCAGTGGAAACTGCGAGCAGTTTCAAACTGCTGGGAGCGCACATCTCACACAGCCTTTCATGGTCCCAGAATACACTCTACACAATCAGGAAAGCTCATTAAAGTGTTTTGTAACAACAAAATACAAAAATTAATTGAAATAAAAACAAGGGAGCCTAGGAGGTGCGTACCCAATTGCGTTTTCACTTTTAGCAAGGTGCACACGTATGATACAGTGGGTGATAAAGTATGCCATTCACATACTTTTACTTAGAGCCTGTAATGAGTTATGTGTACAACTAAGAATGCTTAATCAAATAATATACATACAAAATTACTCAAATATTACTAAAGTATTAACACTCCTCCCTGCTTAGCTATAATCTCCCTCAATGCAGAATGCATCTCAACGATATACACAGTATACTATCGAAGAAGAAAACCCTTAACTCTGAGTGGAGTCGTCAGGGTGTCGTTGTAATGGCATTTTTTTAGCAGGCTTTCTTGATTTTATGAGGCCGAGTTGCTTGCTCGACGCTTAACCCAGCACGGATGGAAAGCGTGCAAGGGAGCCTTCACTCTGAAGTTTGGCGCTGATGCCACTACGCCACCAGCCGGCTAGTATACTATATAATACAACTACTATATAGACATCTGCAGCATAGTAAATTTGAAATTGTTCTATTCAGGCTGAAAAATTTAATTACTGAGGAGTATTTCTTAATCTGGTGGGATAACATCTTTCATGGCAAGGAATGTTCACACTGCTTGGCAGGTGCGACTTGTGGCTGTAAAACAATTTCAGGCTCTGTGGCCTCCTCCAAGGTGGTTGTAAGGAAGTGATTCTGACAGCCCTGAGTACCTTTCTTCTTGATGTGGTGACACTCCCAACAGTACATGGGAAGATGCTCAACCTGCTGATCTACCTAGCCCACCAGACAAAGCTTGAGCCAACACTTTCATTTTGACCAGGCCTGGGTGACTAGTATGTAGGTCCTGCAACACTTTAGCTCTCAGCTTAGATAGCGCATTTTGCAACCCCACATAAAACAACCTCTGTCGGGGGAGTTACATCCTGGCACTGGTAAAAACGGGGGAACTGGAGTTTCTGCTGCACAGTACAGCCATTGAGGGTTGCCATGTAGAAATGAGAATCTGTGGTCTTTAATGGTTTCCATTTGGATTATCCCTGCCATAATAGGGTGACTTTCAATTTTCAATTAGGAAGAATACATCAAGAGGAGTATAAATTTAGTGATTTTTCAGGTACTTCCTTTTCCAAGGGTAAACGGGACAATCCATCAGCATTTCCATGATTAGTTGTCCTCTTGAAACGGTGTCCTCTAACAAACTGAACCCATCTCTGCATTCATGCTGCTGCCTTTAGTGGAAGGCTCTTCTGTGAATTGAAAATGGACATTAATAGTTGATGATCAGTAACTATGGTAAACTCTCTCCCATACAACTACTGGTTAAAACATTGTACACCCTAACCAGATTCAAGGCATCTTTGTCAATCTGTGCATAATTTTTCTCTGCAGCAGTAAGGGAATGTGATACAAAGACAACTGGGCGCTCACTTCCATCGCCCATAGCATGTCGCATGACTACACCGCTACCATAAGACGAGGAGTCACAGGCAAGTTTCACTGGACGATGTGGATCATAATGTGTGAGTACAGTGTCTGACATCATCACTTCCTTTACCTTTAGGAAAGCCATGTCATATTGCTTTGTCATTGACATTTCCTCCCGATCTGTAGTAATAAATTCTAGGGATGGAGCAAAGTCGCCTGTTCTAGTAACTGATAAATTCTAAGTAGGACCACAAATGCTGCTTGACTTTTCTTAGCAGACTTGTTCAATTATTGTGCATCACTGTTGTGACCACAGTAAGCGATGCTTGATTTACAGAATTCACCTTTGTTGCATCATGCTCTGCGCCCAAATTGTTTAGTCTTTTTAACACTGGCTTCAGATTCTGGAGATGTTCCTTGTCATCCTCACCAGTAACAATGATGTCATCTGAGTGTCTGGGCAGCCTTGCAGCACCTGGTCCATAGCTTTCTGACAGAGTGCAGGTGCAGATGCTACTCCAAAGCTAAGCCTATTATAGTGATAAATTCCTTTGTGAGTTTTTACGGTGAGAAACACTTTGGACTCTTCTTCCATCTCCATCTGTAGGTAGGTTTCAGCTAAGTCTATTTGCTGAAGTGATTTCCTTCAGAAAGGTTTGCAAACATTTCCTCTATCTTAGGCAGAGGGTATTAATTTTCTTTCGGTACTGGGTTGATGGTGACCTTGAATTCACCACAGATCCTGACAGACTCATTCTTCTTAGCTACTGAAAATACATGTTGCCCATGGGCTCCACTCAGCCTTTGAAAGAACTCCTTCAGCTTTCATGCAGCCTAGCTCACTGACTACTTCATCACGGATGGTATAAGGAACAAGATGGGCTTTGTAAAACTTGAGTGGGGCATTTTAATTTAACAATATTTTACCCTTGATATGTTTAAATTTTCCAATGCCATCCTTGAACACTGCTGTGGCATATCCAGTATGTTTCTTAATTCACTTTCAGTTGACTCTATTGCAGGAGATGTGGCATGCAAATGGTGGATGGATTTCCAATCAAATTGTAGTTATTTCAGCCAGTCATGGTCCCACAATGCTGGCCCTCCTGCTTTATCACACACAAGCCCAATGTGACTTGTTGGTTGTTGCATTTCACTGTTATGAATGTCATTTCCACAAGAGTTATCTTTTCTCCAGTATAAGTTCTTCATTTGATATCTGCAGATTTCAGTTTAGTATGTTTGAAATGCCATTCAAACTCATTTTGTGAAATGACTGAAACAGCTGAGCCAGTGCCCAATTCCATTTTAATTAGTTTTCTGGTCCCTTCTGGGGTAGGCCATATTGCTTGTCTCTTGTTAATTTTCACATTGTAAATCTCAAGGCTACTCATTCCTGTGTCACTCTCATTATTATCTGATTGTTCATAAACAGCATGCAGATTAATGCTCTTTTTGAAACTGCAGAAGAGTTTTATCATTTTTTCTTCCCTGGGCAGTCCCTGTGATGCTGTGGGGTGGTATGGTAGCATTGTGGTTAGCACAGCACCTTACACTACCAGCAACCTGGATTCAATTCCTCCACTGCCTGTAAGGAGTATCTTGGGAGAACAATGAGAGGAATGAACATCATAATTAAAACAAAACAAAATGGATTAAAATAGGGTGGAGTGATATGCACATTGGGAAGCAGAAATGAAGGGATTACCAGGGATGTTGATCATTCATCATGACCACATTCGTATTTGTTTCACCATGCCAAACAACTTCTCAGATTACTGGGTGGCTCTGAGTTGGACTAGCAGAATTTATGCAAAGGGTAAGATTAATAGGAGAATGGAGGAATTGAAGGATGGTCAAGTATAAAAGGCAGGAGTGATTCAATAGCAAAACGAGTGATGACTCTACATGAAAAGATGTGATGATGGGATTAGCCTATTGATGCCCAGATGAAGAGACTCAGCCCAGAATATGAGTTATTCCATTTCGTTCCACAGATGCTGGAGTTCCACCAGCAGCTTTTTTATTGCTCCAGATTACAGCATTTGCAGTCTCTTGGGTCTCTATCAAAGACATTCTCTTTCGTTCACTGTTGCCCCCTCTCCTTTCTCCATTCCTTGAGCAGGCTTTGGGCATAATTGGGTATATTTAAAATGGAGGCTAATAGGTTCTTGATTGGTAAGGGTGTCAAAGGTAGGACCAGGCACACAAGGGAGTGAGATTGAGAGGGGTAATAAATCAGCCAGAATGGAATGGCAGAGCAGACTCAATGTGCCAAATGGTCCTGTGTCCTGTGTCTTATGGTCTTAATTGCTTGTTCTGTATTTATGCTGTTTCTCTCTCCACAGACCTTTTTGTTCTTCTGAGTATTTCAAATATTTTCAGTTTAGTATTCTTACATGAAATAAAAGATTGTTGGCTAAGTTTCCATATTCCTTTTCGAGCATGTTGCAAGCATAGCTACAGGACTGACTTTCATTCAATTCACCATCAATTATTACTTTTGGAAATAAAAAAATGAGAAAGGAGCAGTAAAAAAAGGAATGGTAGAGAAATATAAGATTTTGTAGGAATTATTGAGACACCAGAAAAACAAATAGAAGAAAAAATGAACTTCCTCTCCAATAAAAAAAATGAAGTTGTCATAAAGCTCATTTCATTGCCTCAGAAGTTTACAGCCTGTAGACAGGCAGTGCATATAAAAACACCCAGGGCCATGGATCAGTTTTTTGGATTGTAATGAGGAAACGTTTCTTCACGCTGTGTATATTCTTTGGAATTCCCTGTCTCAGAAGGCTGCAGATGCTCTTTCAGTAAGCACTGGGACTGATGTGAGATATGGAGATTAAGAGAATCAAGGGCCTTGGCAGGAAAATTAAGCCAATATTAAATCTTACTCATCATTTTGTTGAAAAGCAGAACCATGTTCAGAGGTCCAATTCAAGTTCAATAAGAACAAAATGACACACACAAATTGCGAGAAGAACTGAGCAGAGCAGGCAGCGTACATGGAAAGGAATAAACAGTCAACATTTTGGGCCAAGACCCTTTATTTTGATAAAGAGTCTCAGCCCAAAGCATCAACAGCTTATTCCTCACCATTGTAGCTGCCTGACCTGCTGCGTTCCTCCTGCATCTTGTGTGCATTACCCTGGATTTCCAGCAACTGCAGAACTTCCTGTGTTTATGAACAAGTTGATGTTTTTTTTTTCCTTTTTAGTTAGAATTAAGAATAGAATGGAATGTATGAACTTCACTGTTGTTTATAATTATTTATCTTTACGTTGATAATTCCTCTCTCATTTCACGAGCACTAAACCACTCAGTCATACAACCAGAGTCTCTTGCAAAACAGACTGCCGGCTTTATTATCTGCTACCAGGAGGAGTTTGAGCCCAGCAATCAGGATAACGCTGACAATCTGGTCCTTTCATATAGGGACAGCTTCCTCTGTTGTCAAAGTGTAAAAACAGCAGAACAAAATTGCCAATAAAAGAAATTGAATAATTAACTTCCATTTGTAAAGAAAAGAATCAAAGTGTGGAAGTATACTCCACTTTCCAGCAAGAGAGAAAGCAGAAGGAATTACTTCATTAACAGTGCTTGTTGGCAGAGCAGGCTGCCATAGCTTTTGACACTGTGACTTGCCAAGTCAGTGAAACAGTAAGGCAGTGTTCAAAAGACTTCTTTCTGACTGCTCATGGCAGACACTCTCATGCTTCACTGTAAACCAATGCTATGCTGACTGAATACTTCCACTGTTTGCCATGTATGTCCAGCAGATTTTGCCATCTCACTTTACTCAAACACTGTGAGGTGTTGTGCAAATCTACTGCCAGAGCTACGAAAGAGTGTCTGTATTCATAGTTTTGGAGTGTTTGCTTCTACCTACCCCATTTCTCCCACCCTCTAAATCCAAATATGCCTGTAGTTGTAGTCACCCCATTAAGCTATGACCTCCCATTTGCACTGGTCTTTTTGAATCTTCCTCTTCTACACTCTTTGACCACAGACTCACATCTCCCCCGATTGTTCTATTCAATTCCAGTCTCACCTTACCATTGAAGCACCTCCCCAAGCAGCTTTCTTCCAGCAGACCCCACAACTCTGATCATTTTCCAATCTTTCCATCCACCTACTCCATTCACAGCCTATAGCTGGGTGCCAAATGTTTATCGACCCCACTATCAGCCAGACCCTGATGTTAAATATGACAGGAAATCCCTTCTCTTGATTTTCTCAAATCAGCTGTATTTGTCCTAGTTTATACTCCCGGAAATTCTCCATATCTGCTCCATCACTACCTTCAAGCCAATATCAGAGTCCATTACATTAATAAACCAAAAATATTAATAAATCAGAAACCTTTTGTTAGAAAGTTGAGATTTAAGGTGGTTCTACAAGGAACAAGGGCTCCAGTTTTAAATCTATAAAATGGTAACTATAACAGGATCAATGAAAGATCAATTAGAGCATAGAAGATAACAAACTGTGCAAATGCAAATATAAATAAATAGCAATTAATAAGCAGAACAGGAAATAACACGATTAAGAATCCTTAAAGTGAGATCATTGGTTATGGGAACATCTCAATAGATGAGTGTAGTTATCCCCTTTTGTTCAAGAGCCTGATGGTTGAGGGTATATAAAGTCTTGTTAGATTATTTATGGTTTTCATTGCATTTCAACCTTGGTTGAATTTTCTTGAGTTTTGTGTTCTCAGCATGTGATCTTACTTGATCAAATGGTCTTGCTTTGTTTTCAGTTTACTAATAATCATTCAGAAAATACCTTCACTTAAGTAATTGTGCCTTTGTTGGCCACTTTTCAGTGTAAATGATTGTTCTGCTACTTTAGAAAATAGAAACCTCTGGTGGTTTGTAGCTCGATCACGAAAAGAACATTGTCAGTTATGTACTGTTCTCTGTAAAACTGTGTTTATGCATATATGACAACAATATATGTTGTTACATCCATTAAAGATTCACCTGAAAGATAACATTTTCAACAATGCAGTATTTACTCAGTACTCCCTTGTAGAGATGATAATATTTCATTTCAAGCTTCAAAGTTCAGAGTAATTCATTATCAAAGGACACACGTATATCTCACCATATACAACCCTAAGATTCATTTTCTTGCAGGCATTCATTCACAAGAATAGAGAAATATAACAGAATCGATTAAAAACTACACACAAAGACTGACAAACAATGTGCAAAAGAAAACAAACTGCTACAAATAATAAAAAAGTAAATAAACAATACTGAGTTGTAGAGTCCTTGACAATGAGCCCATATATTGTGGAATCAGTTCAGAGGTGAGGTGAGTGAAATGATCCAAGCTGGTTCAGGATTTATTTGGCAAATGCCAAAAGTTCAAAAATAACGGAAGTTTATAACCCAAGTTTAGTTTGCACTTCAACCATGTTACACCATATTAATACAGAGGGGCACTGTATGAAGAAATTCATATTAATTTAGAAGAATGTATATAAAGTGTACAAAGCAATGTTTGCAGCTTGGCTATATCAATAAGTGGAATATATAATGGTGAGTCAGGCCATTCAGCCCAGCTACAATCTGTTGGTATTCTAGTAATAGTTGACGTATGAGTTCAGTCCCTAATTTATTGGCACGGACTCTGTCATACCCACTTATGCTGGAAGGAAACTAGGCAGTTTAATCTACAATAATCTACTGCCAGATGTAAATAATAAGAGCAGCACATTAGCACCTTTGAGTTATTAACAGTACATTTGAAAATAAGTGGCTTGTTCATTAGGTTTTCATCCTGGTGAAGTGGAACTCATGTTGAATCCAGACCACAGGTGCTGTCTGTGGGAAATTGCACATTCTCCCTATGCTCACATGGATCTTCTCTGGGTGCTCCAGGTTCTTCCTAAAGATGCGTGCATTTCCTCATGAATTGGCCGCTGCAGATTTCCCCCAGGGTGAAGCTGAGTGGTATATCTGGGAGGTGCTTGGCTTGTTTCTGTTCTGTATCTCACTATGTTTCTATGTAGTTAGAGTTTTACCCAGTGATGTGAGGATCACTGCAGCATCTAAAACCAGATCCAGCCTCAGGCATGGTTGCAATAGGGAGAAAGTCATTGGGAAGTCCTGACCCACAGCGATGGCACTGGTGAAGCACAGCAACAACTTGCTGGCAGCAAAATTAATTACTTTATTAATAACACTGTTTCCTCAAAAACGATCACAGCGATCATTAGCCTGTAACTTCTCCTTTGGACGCCTATATGACCTGACACTATTGCAATGTGAACTTAAGTCTTGAAGGTGCAGGACGATCGCTGTATAGCGAGTATGGGCTGAATCGAGGCGGCAGGGCCTGGGCCTGAGAGTGGGGAGTAAGCTAATGCTTGTTTGCTGGAACAGACTTGGAGGCAATTTGAAGCAGCAGAACTGAGGCATGAAAGAATCCAGGTGGCAGGGCAGCAGCCTGAGAGCAAAGAACAAGCGAGGTTTGACCGATTTAAGTGATAGGCCGAATTGGAAAGGTTAGGTATGGTCCATACTGAGGCGGCATGTCCCAGACCCGAGAACATATCAAAGCAGCAAGGTCTGAGGGCGAGGAATGACCTGAGGTTTGGCTGATTTAAATGCCAGGCAAGATTGAAAAAGTCAAGGTGCTGGGGCCGGAGACGAGGATGGCCCGATATACAGTTCACTGCTCCGCAAGGTTTACTCATCTCTGCACTGAACTGAGGCTGTGGCCTGCAGCTGACTGGCTCCTGGACTGGCTGTGACTCAATTCGTGGTTTGGACTCACTTTCATGAATCCTGCTTCTGAATGTTACTTGCTTAAATGCTATTGCTTGCACGATTCGTTTTTTTCTGCACATTGTATGTTTGATGGCCTGTTTTTAAAATGGGTTTCTTGGTTTTGTGGCTGCTTGTAAGGAGATGAACCTCAGGGTTGTATATAGTATATATATTTTGATGATAAATGCAATTTGAACTCCGAATTGGAGTGTTCAAATATATATGACATTAATAAACGTGGCTTTGGATTATTTACAAAACATTTCAGGGAGTATCCTAATTATTGGACCTTTACTAACATTGTAGCCACATAAAGACTGTGGCTACAAGAGCAGAACAAAGTTTTAGAGTCATGGAGCACTGCAGCACAGAAGCAGCCCTTCAGCCCATCTAGTCCATGCTGAACAGTTATTCTGCCTAGTCCCATTGACCCACATCTGGACAATAGCCTCCATCCCCACGTACTCATCCAGACTTCTCTTGGGTGTTGAAAATGAACCCACATCCACCAGTTCATCTGGCGGCTTGTTGCTCACTTGCACCACCCTCCGAGTGGTGAAGCACCCACTCAGGTTCTCTTAGATATTCCACCTTTCACCCATAACCAATGATTTCTAGTTCTACTAATCCAAGACAATCTGCAGATGCTGGAAATCCATAGCAACACACGCAAAATGCTGGAGGAATTTAGCAAACCAGGGAAAATTAGAGTTGTGACAAAAGGTCCCGGCCCAAAACGTTGACTGTTTACTGTTTTCCATAGATGCTGCCTAGCCTGCTGAGTTCCTCCAGCGTTTTGTGTGTTTTACCTTTAGTTCTAGCTTCACCTAACCTCATTGGAAAAAGCCTGCTTGCATTAACCCCGTCTCATCAAATCTCCCCTCATTCTCCTACAATCCAGGGAATAAAGTCCTAACCTATTCAACCTTTTTCTATAACTCAGATCCTCGTCCGATCGACATCCTTGTATATTTTCCCTGTACTCTTTCAATCTTATTGATACCTTTCCTGTGGATAGATGACCAAACCTGCAGACAATAAATCCCAATAATTATCATGCACTGTTACCTTCTCCCCTTGACACAAAACCAGGTGCATGTCCAGCCTTCAGTAAACAATTTTTTTAAATAATTAAAGGAATTTCTTCATGACTCCTTCGAACATTGGGAAATACTTCCAACTGCAGGAAATTACAAAGTACTGAGTTTAGTTCAATAGTAGCATACTTAGTTCTGAATCATAGTTCTAAACTCACATGAACTGCAAATCAAAGGTTAATCCTTCAGTAATGTAATGCATTACCTAATTAATCAGATGTGTTTATTTGTAATTCAGTTCGTTTTCCTAGTTCTCCCAATCAATTTGGTGTAAAGACCCCATTGTACTGATGTACAAATTAATTCTCAACGAACTTCCCCTTTCAGTAAGCAGCACCTGAAACAGGAAGTAGCTTATCCTTTAGCTTTTTCCTGCATTTTTGTGTCTTCCGAGTTATGCAATATAACTGGAATCAAGTTCTGATGTACTTTTAGAAAGAAGGAAGTTTGAAGTTCTTGATGCTTTTGCTAAGTTTTCTTTCAGCTTTGATGCAACACCCTTACACGTAATTTTCTCATTTTCTAAATGTCGACATAGAAACATAGAAAATAGGCGCAGGAGTAGGCCATTCGACCCTTCGAGCCTGCACTGCATTCAGTATTATCATGGCTGATCATCCAACTCAGAACTCTGTACCTGCTTTCTCTCCATACCCCCGATCCCTTTAGCCACAAGAGCCATATCTAACTTCCTCTTAAATATAGCCAATGAACTGGCCTCAACTGTTTCCTGTGGCAGAGAAATCCACAGATTCACCACTCTCTGTGTGAAGAAGTTTTTCCTCATCTCGGTCCTAAAAGGCTTCCCCTTTATCCTTAAATGAAGCTCCCCAGTAACAGCTTCTGAATGAAAATGTTAGTAACTGTTTAATCCTTGTTGTACTGCCACAGTCTTGTTCTTGCATGCTCACTCTGCCTATCTATTTCACCTTATATCAGGAAAGGTAATTTGTCAGAAGTTGGCCCTATGTGTTTTGAGATATCTTGTCGTTACATAGGCACTCTACATATGCATAGCTTGTATAACTTATTCCTCCGTGTTCACCTCCCCTGCAGAAAGCAACAAACATATAAAACTTGGAAGAAGATGAGACTCTGAAATGCCTTTCATATTCAACTTTCCAATATCTGTTGTTATGTACAAAGAAAGTACACAATATGCAGTAAAATAAGGAAAAATGTGTTTCCGATTGTAAATAACTTCTAAGTTACACTGAACAATGACGTTAATGTTGATGGACGTCCTTCTCTATATATTGCATTATTCCATAACAGTGAAATTTGTGCATATACAAGAGATATATTCAGCACTTTTACGCGTTATTACTTTCCAACTTAAGATTAGTTGGCAGATCCTCTATAAACAACAGTGATAAGTAAAAGATTCATCTCAAATCTCATTGACTCAATCTGTGGCTGCGGTCACAACTGTCACTAAAAGCATGCTTCCAGGTAATTGGCGACTTTAATTACATTGGTTTATAGTTTCTTAGTGCTGTATGAATTTCATTCTGGCATCCATTATAGATGCATAGTAACAGTGATTGCATCAAGCAGGCTAAGTAGCCAATCAAGCTAATATCAAACTAGGAAATATTAAATTCTACACACACAAAATGCTGGTGGAACTCAGCAGGCCAGCAGCATCAATGGAAAGGAGTACAGTCGACATTTCAGGCCAAGACCCTTCATCAGGACTGGAGAAAAAGATGAGGAGTCAGAGTTAGAAGATGGGGAAGGGGAGGAAGAAACACAAGGTGATAGGTGAAAATGGGAGGGGGGAGGAGTGAAGTAAAGAGCAGGGAAGTTGATTGGTGGAAGAGATACAGGGCTGGAGAAGGGGGGAATCTGGAGGGAGAGGACAAAGAAGGGAGGGAGGAAAGAAAAGGGGGAGGTGATAGGCTGGTAAGGAATTAAGGTGAATGAGGGAAATGGGAATGGAAAATGGTGATGGGGGGGTGCAGTACAAAAAGATCTAGAAATCAATGCTCATAGAGGCTACCCAGATGGAATATAAGGTGTTGCTCCCCCAATCTGAGTGTGGCCTCATCACGACAGTGGAGGAGGCCATGGATTGGCATATCAGAATGGGAATGGGAATGGGAAGTGGAATTAAAATGGGGGGCCACTGGGAGATCCCACTTTTTCTGGCAGATGGAGCACAGATGCTTGTCGAAGCAGTCCTCTAATCTATGTCAGGTCTCATTACTATATAGCAGGCTACACTGTGAGTACTGGATACAGTAGATGACCCTAACAGACTCACAGGTGAAGAGAGGTCAAGACTTGACTTGACTTGAGTCTCACTGGAAGGCTTGTCTGGGGCCCTGAATGGTGGTGAGGAGAAAGTGTAGGGGCAGGTGTAGCACTTGTTCCGTTTACAAGGATAAGGGCCAGGAGGGAGATCTGCGGGGAGGACCGAATGGTCAAGGGAGTCATGTAGGGAGCAATCCATATGGAAAGCAGAAGGTGGGAGGGAGGGGAAGATGTGCCTGGTGGTTTGATCCCGCTGGAGATGGCGGAAGTCATGGAGAATTACATGCTGTATGTGGAGGCTAGTGGGGTGGCAAACAAGGACAAGAGAAGCCCTATCCCTGCTGGCATGGAGGGAGGATAGGTGAGGCAGATGCCGGCAAAATGGAAGAGATGTGTTTGAGGGCAGAGTTGATGGTGGAGAAAGGGAATCCCCTTTCTTTGAAGAAGGAGGACATCTCCTTAGTTCTGGCATGAGAGTATTTGTGAGGGAGATGGAAGAATTGAGAGAAGGGATAGTATTTTTAAAAGTAACAGGGTGGGAAGAGGTATAATCCAGGTAGCTGTGTGAATCATTTGGTTTATAATAGACATCAATAAACACCTCTGGTGCTCCTCTCCCTTTTCTTTCCTCCATGGCCTTCTGTCCTCTCCAATCAGACTCCCCCCTCTTCAACCCTGTATCTCTTCCACTAATCAACTTCCCAGCTCTTTACTTCACCCCCCTTCCCAGTTTCAATTATCACCTTGTCATTTCTTCCTCCACTCCCCCCACTTTCTTACTCTGACTCCTCATCTTTTTTTTTCCAGTCCTGATGAAGGATCTTGGCCCAAAACATCGACTGTTTACTCTTTCCCACAGATGCAACCTGGCCTGCCAAGTTCCTCCAGCATTTTGTGTGTGTTGCTTTGGTTTCCAGCATCTGCAGATTTTCACTTGTTTAAATACAATATTAAATTCAAATGTTTTAATTTTATAGAAATTAACGTATATTCTGTGGCCACATTATTAGTCACAGGAGTGAAATCCAGTGTGGTATTCTGCTGCTATAGCCCACCTAGGTCAAGGTTTGATGCGTTGAGCATTGAAAGATGTTCTTTTGCCCACAGTTGTAGTGTGTGGTTATCTGAGTTACTGTTGCCTTCCTGTCAGCTTCAACCAGTCTGGCCATTTCCCTGCGACACAAATTTTTGCCCACAAAACTGGTGCTCATTGGACATTTTTTTTTGTTTCTCACAACATTCTAAACTCTAGAGACTGTTGGGTGTGAAAATACCAAGAGATCAGCAGGTTCAAAGATACTCAAACCACACAGTCTGGCACCAACAATCACTCCACCGTCAAAGTTGCTTAGATCACATTTTTTTTCCCATCCTGACGTTTGGTCTAAACAACATCTGACCCTCTTGACCATGTCTGCATGCTTTGGCATTGATTTGCTGCCACATGATTGGCTGATTAGATATTTCCATCAACGAGCAGCTGTACGGGTGTACCTAATAAAGTGGGCATTGAGGGTAAATTTGGGACATGTACATGAGATTGAATGGCAAAATGAAATGAAGAATTTTAACAACCACATAACTTTGAAATAATATGGAAGAATTAAGAGCCTCAAATAAGACCATTTCTCAGAGCCAAGAAAGAATAAAAATTACTTGTTTTAATGGAGTAATGATGGAATGTTGCACATTTAAAGCAGAGTTGTACCACATTCAACATGTTCATATTTTTTGCATGAACTTGTCAATTCAACAACTTCAAAAGACTGTTATCTGCAGTGATTTCAGCCGCAGTGATGTAGGATATAACTGAATGACTCAGGAAATTTCGATCATTGTTACTTCCATACGAGGTGGGGGCAAACTCCTAAATTGCCATTGGCTCCACATTTTGGGAGGCCAATATTGTCTCCTTTAATTTTGGAGCATTCCATAAGAGAAGATAAAAGTATCTTCTTTGAATCAGAATCAAAATCAGGTTTATTATCACTGACATGCAGCATGTCATGAAATTTGGTGTTTTGTGGCAGCAGTACAAGGTATAAAAATTACTACAAGTTACAAAACAAAATAGAGGAATCGCCAGGTAGTCTTCATAAATCTGTCACGTCTTATGATCTCCATGTGCCTGCTTCCATTGACTTTGCAGAAGATACAGCTTCCTGGCTTGCTAAGCATGCTTGAGGAAATCTAGCATTATCATTTTAGACTAGATAAGGTGGATGTGGAGAGGATGTTTCCTTTGGTGGGGTCTACCCAGAACTAGATAATGCAGTGTCAAAGTTAAGGGGTGACCTTTTATAATAGAGGTAAGGAGGAGTTTTTTTGCCAGAGAGTAGTGAATCAGTGGAATGCTCTGCCACAGACTGTGGTGGAGGCCAGGTATGTAGGCATATTAAAAGCAGAAGTTGGTAGTTTCCTGATGGGTCAGGGCATCAAAGGATATGGCGATCAGCCATGATGGAATGGCAGAGAAGACTCGATGGGCTGATCGGCCTAATTCTGCTCCTATATCATAGTCTTATGGTCTAAATCACTGAAATTCAGAAGGAAACCAATGTAAAGTACAGTACAATAATCACATAAATCTCAGAATATGGGAAACATCTTTCTGTCTGCATATGAAGAGAGCAGACACACGAGCCCAGTCCTTCCATAAAGGACCTGGTGACCCAGGTCCGAACGCACCGATCCAGCTGCTGACCGTTCATCTCTGTTGGGAGCCTTCGCTGACCCCTCCACATTCACTTCGACACTTCAATCTTCCTCACCACTCAAATATGGAGTCATTCAAGGCCCCGCACCTCATCTCTGGCCTTTTCCATGAGTCATTTTGTGTTCTTGGACCTTGGTGGCCCCCTGATCTGCGTGTGATGGTCCTTCCCCCCCCCCCAATAATATTTATCAACATGTATTATTAGATGTGAGAGGATTGCAGGAATTTATCTGATCTGCAGAAAGGACAACAGTACCTCTACTTTCTTAGAGGTGGGCAAAGATTTGGCATGGCATCAAAGACTTTGGCATACTTCTAGAGGTGTGTGGTGGAGAGTATATTGACTGGTTGCATCATGGCCTGGTATGGAAACACCAAGGTCCTTGTACAGAAAAGTCAACAGAAAGTCATGGAAACAGCCCAGAGCACCATGGGTAAAGCCCTCCCCACCATTGAACAAATCTAGAAGAAGCATCCATCATCAGGGACCCCCACCATCGAGGTCTAGCTCTCTTCACACTGTTGCCATCAAAAAGAAGGTACAACAGCCTCAGGTCTCACACCACCAGGTTCAGGAATAGTTACTCCCCCTCAACCATCAGGCTCTTGAACCAGTGGGGATAACTTCACTCATGGAACTGTTCCCACAACATATGGACTCACTTTGAAGGACTCTTCATCTTATGATATTCATTGTTTGCTTGCTTACTTGCTTGTTTGTTTATCTATCTATCTATCTGTCTATTTATTTATTTCCTCTTTTTTTGTTTTTTCACAGTTTGTTTTTTTTTGTACATTGGTCGTTGTCCATCCTGCTATGCATGTTCTTTCACTGATTCTATTGTGTTTTTTTGTATTTACTGAATTGCCCGCAAGAAAATGAATCTCAGGGTTGTATATGGTAACATTTAGAGTATCTACTTTGATGATACATTTCTTTGAAACTTGATTGATTCTGGTAGCTCAAACTACTTTCCTTCCTCAGCAGGTCAGGCAGCATCTGTAGAGAGGAATAAACATTTAACATTTTGATCTGAATCCAAGGATCTCTCTATAGATGACACCTGACCTGCTGGCTTCCTGCAGCATTCTGTGTGGGTTTTTCCAGATTTACAACATCTACAGAATCTCTTGTGCTTATATTTTTCTTCCTACTTCTACACTGTTCCCCAAACTGCAGCTGGTCTTCAAAGTTTCTTTAATATATGAGGGTAAAGTGCAAGCCACACCATTAGTCTGTAGATTGAGTAGAATTCTGCCACTATTGACTCAAATCTAAGTTTTTCCCCAGTAGCATTTTCATTAAAGTTTTCTAAAAGCTTTCTAGGATTATTGCAATGTGTGCAGGAACCAAAGCATTCCTTCACTTCAATGATTTTGAGATAAAGACCAGTATTTACAGGTATTAACATGATTGGTTTCTACAAGGAGGGAGAGATGAACTGGTTTTTCAGTAACTCATTTTGGAAACCTTAAGGTAAGGTTATGCCAGGCTAATCCTTATCCGACAAACACACTGACCGAAAGTTCACCAACCCTGACGTAACCCTTATCCAGCTGAAGTTCATTTCACCCTGGACTGGGCACATAAAAGAGATTAAGCTCTAGGAAAGTATGGAAAATGTAATTGAGGGATTGAACTGAGAGCCACTATTGTCGCAAATGTGTCAAAAGTCCTACTTTTATGACAACATGAAATTTAAAGGGAATATTTATTTAAGCCTAAAAGGATGAACCAGTTATATCATAGAGTTATAATTATAGACAAACAGCACAGAAACAGACAAAATCAGCCCACCATGTCCATGCGGGCTATTTTGCTCATCTACCTGCGTTTACCTGTGTTAAGATCATATCATTTTATACCTCAAGTATTTGTCTAAATACTCCTTAAATGTAGACATTGTATTTGATTCCACCATCTTCTCTGTCTGCTCCTTCCAAGAACCGAGCACTCTGATACCCCTCACATCTTTAAAAATCCTTCCAGTCACCTTAAATCTATACTCTTTGACCTTGATACTGTTCTGTATTTCACCATTATGATTGCTTGGGAAATTAAACTTCATATTAAAGTGGGAAAAAATGTCCCCCGAAGCACATCTTGACATGGAAATTTCCTTCAGAAATTCCCAAGTTTCTCTGTGGCAACATTAACCCATAATTGAATCACTGTAACCAAGATAAATTGTAAAGTCCGACATTAAATCAAGAACTGATCTTGAAAAGCGCCAGAGAAACCAACTACTGTACATACACCTTGTTAGGATCTGAGATCCGAACGGAGCACTGTAAATAGGAAAAATTTCAATACATTTTACTACTTTTCACCAGACAGGAGACGTGTCCGCTTTCACCACACTGACCTAACCTACCGTGACCAGCTGAGCCGCCCTCTAAAAACAATCCATATTAGTGTGGTTCTTCTGAAAAAGTACGTCTTCACCCAACTGTCAGGAGACAGCGGGCATCATCCAATCCGTATTCGGCATTCATGGAAGGAAATGCCAAAAAAAACCCAACATCGCCAGGGAATAGGTCTGATTTCATACTGAACTGTGAAAGGTTTGCTTTCATGAATGAGCCACTGTTCATAATGTACAATCAATGTTTGTTACCCTCAGCACAGGCATACAAGTGACACCCTAGACGGCTCAGACAAGAACATACTGTACTTAGGACCTACTGAAAAGCACAGCTTTGTATCACTCACTCCAGCAGTAAGTAATGAACACCTACATGATCTTCGTAAGTCATCCCTCTATTCAGATATTGGGCTGTAGCAAAAACTACAACAGGCTTTTAAAACCGTTTGCAACGAGAACTAATTCACTGTATTGAATATTTATGCCGTTCGGTACTACTGGGCTCTTCTTAGATATATATTTACATTTGCGTTATTCAATGGCTACGATATTCGTAAATCCAGATTAATGCAATTCAGCTGTGCGTCGTCCCGTTCTTCTGCGGCATAATGTACACATTGCATACATTGTGGTCGCATATTAACGGTTCTGCTGTGCTCACACTTACCCTTTCAAAGTTGCTGTAGAGCCAGGACTTCTCCTGCCTGGGGAGTGGGGTGCCACCATCCCTGTCATGCCTGGCCATCATGTACAATGGTGCCGGGCTAAAGGAATCCACTCACATCATCTTGAACTGTGTTCGTTCCTCCACACAATTAAAAGTTCTACCTGGATGACAACAGACTCTGTAATGTCTGAGCTCCGGCTTGCTCCTCCGCCCACCAAACCCGTGGCTTACCATGCTCGGTTTCCAAATCTCTGACATATTCAGATGCGTCCGCGGAATCAGAAGCGCCTTAAACGGGATCCGACTTTCTCTGGCTTCCCTGATGGAATTGGCTGGGCAGGGAGGGGAGCTACGATGGCTTTTTAAGTCACCCAGACACGTAGCAATCCCCTCTCCCTAGCCCCAGAAAAACGATCTGCATATTAATACCCCGCCACGTCATTGCCGGCTAGTGGAAGCACAGGAAACTGTGCGCTCACTTACGCGAAGAAGTGAAGAGAGGCGCCTGTTGTTTAAGGGCAATGGTCATAGCGAAGATGCAGAAAGTTTAGCGCGTATATAAGGCGCCCACCGGGGTCGAAATTAGGCAGGGTTCGGAGCAGTAGTGCAGACTTCCAGGGAGAACAGTTCCCCTTTTGTGCCAGTGTGCGTTTCAATTTCAGGTTTGCCGAGGACTGTCGCGGTTACACCGAGGTTTTGTGTTTGTCGGCGTTGCGGAAGATATGCCCCATCAACCCCCCTCTCCCACTGATTTAAATGGAGGGGCCCTGTCTTGGTACGGCAAATTCTTCCGCTCATGCTTTGGCGAAATGGACGTGAATCTTAACTTTCTCCCTCTCTCTGAACATTGTTAAATTGAAGTTAGGAAGACAAAAGTTTGCGGAAATCACCGCTTCTTTGAGACCGTGCCAATTGTTTCCCCCCTCCCTGTAAGGCAGCTTTTCCATTTCGTGCATGTCTAACCTCAGTGGTAAGTTTCACACCAACAGCTCAGGGACCCACAATGTTCCCATTCACTGCCTGACTGGCTTTCAATTCCTCCTCAGTCATGACATGACTGCGGGACCTTTCCTTTGGAAGCTCCCTTGCTGGCTTTGTGCCCTCACTTTTCATAAAAGTGCATAAGATCATAAGAGCAGAATTAGCTCTTCAGCCCAGTGAATCTGTTCCAGCATTCCAGCTTGGCTGATTTGTATCCCACTCAACTCCATTCTCCTGCTTTCTCCCTGTATCTGTTGATGTCATTACCAATCAATAACATACTGACCTTCACTTAAAATGTACTCATTAACATGGCCTTCATAGCCTGCTGTGGCAATGAATTCCACAGGCTCACCACTCTGTGACTAAAGGAATTCCTCCTCACCTCTGTTCTAAAGGGACATCCTTCTGTTCTGCAGTTGTGCCCTCTGGTCTAGACACTCCCACGATGGGAAACCTCCTCTGAATCTTCACTCAATCTAGGCCTTTCAATAATTGAAAGGAGATCCTTCCTCGTTCAACCAAACTCCAGCGAGTACAGGCCCAGGGTCATCAAATGCTCCTCAACAAGTCAACTTATTCAAGACGTTGTCTAAACAGCTAAGACCAACTCACTCCAACTTGCATTCGTTGAGAGAATGGCAGTTAGTATGCGTATTAAAATATTTTTATATTTTTTATAAAAATATTTAAATTAGAATCCATCAGAAGTTCTTTTGGAATGAAGAGTGAAGTAGTTCTCATGCAATGAAGGATTTGAGAGAGTGAAAAATGTTACCAGAGGTGTCCAAGAAGATAACTGCATAACTTTAATGTCTTCAGTTTAAAATTTTATTACTTGTCAAAACAAAGAAATAAATGAGATGGAATTGCCCTTGGGTGTAATGGAAGGAGATGCTATGGAAAGAAATATTAACCGAATAAAATAGGTTTTGCACAGCTACAGCAAAGAATTGAGAAAAGGGAGCATAGTCTTTCAAAATGTTCAGTGCTGCTACTTGGCCCAATATCATTTGGTGAAAGGCTATGCAAGATTTAGAGCAGTGAGTATTTCAGTTAAACAGTGATACATTTGTAGGCAAAGCAGTGAAGGCAAAGAACTGAAAGTTAGATTAAGGTCAGGATAACTCTTTTTAAATGGATACAAGTAGTCTATATTGTATCATGGATACTGTAGCATTAATTGTCCATCAAAGCTCTACCCTTAAAACCCTTAAGGTTCTTGGAATGAAATCAGATAGGTCCATTTTTTTGCTGAACTTTATTCTAAATTAAATTACTATTCCTCAGCCAGCCAACACAATAGGGACTTCATATGGAAGATACTGTAGGTAACTGATAAGCATATAGGAATAAAAGAAACAAGCAAAGAGAAGGTCATTTGCCCATGTAAAATCTGTTCCACTATTCATTGAGATTATGACTCAGTGTCATCTACCTGCACCATCCTCCCCTTATTGTTCGATTCCCTTTATATTTGTCAATGAACACAATGACTGAGTGATGTCATCCAGGGCGGAGATACTCTGCATCTCAGGTCTACTGGCCTACCACTTATTCTCAAATGGTTCCCCGTCTCTATTCAAGTTCAAGTTTATTGTCATTCAACCATATGCATATGCACAGATAAAGAAAACAGCATTCCTCAGGAACCCAGCTGCAAAACACATTCTGCTGTTATTATTATCAGCAGAGTAATAATAACAGATAAAAAAATATTCTGTAGATCTACAAGTTGACATATACAAGATACAGTTAAATATACAACTGTATTACCGCTGATAGCACTGTCATAAATATTGCGTACTGGGTGGTAACAGGGTATTCAGAAGTCACAGTACCTGGGGAAAGAAGCTGTACCCAGCCTACAGTCCTTGTTCTGAAACTGATGTACCTTCTGCCTGACAGTAGGATTGTGGGACGGATGGGAAGGGTCATTGAGAATGCTGAGGGCTCTGTGAATGGGCCACTTCTGATGGTGGTCCTGGAGGGCCCTTTGAGAATTTTCAGTGAATTCTCCCCTCATTCTTTTAAATCTAAAAGAAAACTGTCCCAGTCCACTTAAGCTCATATGGCAAATCTACCATCCCTGGAACCAGTTGATTAAGTCTTTCTCGCACCCCACCTGTGAAAAGAACATTCTTCCTTTGGTGAGATCAATATTGCTGGTGTTCCTAACAAGCAGTCTCCTGAAGAAACTCATGGGTCAAGCAGTGAGTCCTGATCCAGGGGTTTGACCCCAATCATCAGCAATTTCTTCCCTCCCACAGCTATGGTTCAAGCCACTGAGTCCCTCCAGAAGGTTGTCTGTTGTCCAGACTCCAGCATCTGCACTCTCTTGTTGCTCTCTTGCTGGCTGGCTGTCATGTACAGGAGGAAAAGGAAGCTGCCAGGGAGATATGGAAGCCGAATGTGAATCTGATGCATGTATACATATGTCACCATTAACAGAGCTGGGTCAATCATTCCATTTTCTCACACATTTGCATTATATCTGCAGGAGCTGTGTTTCGGGGCAGTATCTGAGATCCAACCAATATTACTACTTGATCAATGATCTCTCTTCCATAAGACCTCAAGATCTCTCTTCACACCAACAATGATAAGGGTCCTTCTTTAGCTGTATACTGTTCATTTACATTTGGTCTCCCGAAGTGCTACACTACACACTTGACCGGATTAAACTCCATCAACCATTTCTTTACTGCCTTCTGCGGCTGATCTATATCCTGCTGTACTTTTTGGCAACCCTCCACACTATCCACACACAATGTCACCAATCTTTGTATCATCTACAAACCTATTAACTCACCTATCCACATTTTCATTCATGTCATTTATATATCAGAAGCAGCAGAAGTCCCAGTATGGATATCTGAGGATCAGGAAAAACACAAATCTCCACCTAGAATAAGTACTATCAACTACTACCCTCTGTTGTCTATGGCCAAGCAAATTCTGAATCCAAACAGCCAAGTCTCTGCCAATCTCATACATCTTAATCTTGTGGATAAGCCTACAATGTGCTAACTTATCCTTATCCACCAACTTTAAAATTATCATGGACTTTAAAAGTTTCATGGACCTCCTCTTACTTACTGCTTTAGGCTCCCACTATTTTTACATCTGCTGCTCCAGTCCTCCACTCAACTCCCCATTATGGCCGGGGAACCATTGAATCTTCGGCTGTTGCTACCCTATCCTCTGGAGCCCAGACTCAAACGTTCTCTCCCAATCTCACCTTATATTGTATATCTTTGGGCTTCTGTCTCAGCTGAAGTTAAGAAGTGTGTAACGGGCTGTAAGGTTTCACTGCTAATGTAAAGGTTTTTTTGTAATGTTCGCCGCTGAGGTAACAGTTTCTCTGAAGCAGCAATGTTTGGGTTATGGCTGGAGACAGCAGGACTGTGGGTGCATGTTAGCCAATCAGGATTTTGTTGCCTTGTCTTGTGATTCTGAAAGCAGTTGCTTTTGCAGGCTTTTGCGAGAGGGAGGGAGAGAGAAGATGCAAATGGAGAGATTTGGTAGACCGCTGGACGGGGTGGACTCGGAGCAAGGGTCTGAAGGGCAGCGACGATCGGAGGAAGTCATTGGGGACCAATTGGCCTATGTGTTAGCTCCAAGTTTAATAAGATTTGGGCCTTTTTTCTTTTGTTTTGTTTCCCTACTAACCATATAGTCAAAGTAAGGGTTATAAAGCTTAATTGTTTAATCACATATTGTGTGCTGTTCGTTATTTCAGGGTATTGATGTAACAGGGGACACATTGCGCAGCATCCACCCAAACAAGATTTCTTAAGTTTGGCCGGGCAGCGGTTATATTAAGCCGCCAGGTGAAGTGAGAGTTACAAGTGAAAATATTTTGCTGAATATTTCCAACTCCAGACCTGCATTACAGACACAGGAGACTGCAGACACCCGAATCTGGAGTGAAACCAACTGTAGACTAGGTGATTGTTTCCTGTCGGCAGATGCAATCCTGACCTCCTGGTCGCACACCAGTTTATCTCTCTCTCCTATTCCCACACTGATCTGCCAGTCCCCAGCCTTCTCCACTGCCAAGCACAAACTCAAAAGGACAGCACCTCATAATACACTAGGGCAGTCGGGGTACCACCCAGTGGTATGAATAGAGAACTTCATAGCTTTGGTAACCCATACCCCCGTGTTCCCTTCTCTATTCATCTTCTTTCTTCTTCCACCACTTAGTTCCATTAACCCTGCCGTCCAGTCCATCTGTCAAACAGCCGTCACCACACTCTCTGGTTTTCCTGTTCCCTCTCCCTATTGGTTCCATCAGCCCTCATTCATCCATCATCACTTTGACCCCAGACTCCAGCACCTGCAGCCTCTTGTTTCCACATATCACCTTCCAGCCTTCTTCAATACCTTCCCCCTCTCTTTCCCTTCACCTGGATCCATCAGTCAAGCCTCTCCCTTTCTCATCTTGTTTCACCTGTCACCTGGCAGCCCACTCTCAACCCTCCCCCTTGCCTCTTTATTCTGGCTGTCTCCCCTCTGCACTCTCAGCCCTGATGCATCAAAGCTCCCTTCCCCCACAGATGCTACTCGAACTGCCGCATTCCTCCTTGCTGTTTGTTTTTTTAGCAAACCAGCTTAGTTGAGAGAGTGGCAGTGAATAGACATATTAAAAATATTTCTCTCTCTCTCTCTCTTAGTTAAATTAGATTCCATCAGCAGGTCTTTTGGTTTTGCATTCACCATATTTAATGCAATGAAAATTTTTAAACAACGTAAAAAGTCATAGACTGTGTTCAGGAGAATAGCTAAGTGACTTTAATCCTTTAAATGCAAATTTTTATTACTAGCCAAAACAAATAAATAATTAATATTCTATCCAAATGAGGATGGTTGTACCCTTGGGTGTAATGAGAGGAGATGCTACAAGAAAGGAATGCTAACTGAATAAGATGTTCAGCACAGCTCTGTGGGCTGAAGGGCCTGTATTGTGCTGTAACCTTTCTATATTTCTAAGATTTGGTTTAATGCTGAGTTGCGAGAAAGGATTGAGAAAGGGGAGCATAGCCTTTCAACACGTTCAGAACTGCTACTTGGCTCAATATCATTTGATGAGAGTGTATGCAAGATTTAGAACAGGAAATATTTCAGTTAAATTGTGACATATTTGTAGGCAAAACCATGAGATTGTATTTACTGAACAACTGAAAGTTAGATTTAGGTTAGGATAACTTCTTAAATGAATGCAAGTAGTATCTGATCAAGATGGAACTGAGCTGTGGTCTTCATTGAGATGATGGTTCAGACTTGGTTGTTTAAGTTCATAGGGATGATATTCGGGACAGGGAAGGGAATTAGGGGTGAGGTTAGAGTTTGGGGAGAGTGAGAGGCCAGATTAGAGTCTAGGGACAGGAATGTGCAAGAGCTAGAGATCAAGCCTCTGTTCCATGCTCCACACTCCAGGTTTGAGGTCTAGCAACGTAAATGAGTGATGAATAACATTCAGAGTGTAGGCCTCAAGGTCAGGATAACTCTTTATAAACAGCTACGAATAGAATGTGTTGTATACTGTAGAATTAATTATCCATCAAAGCTCTACTCTCAAAACCCTTGTTCTTGGAATGAAATCAGATAGGACTATTTTTTTGTGCCAATACAATAGGCACTTTATGTGGAAAATACTGCAGGTATCTGTTAAGAATATAAGAACAAAAGAAACAGGAGAAGGTCATTTGACCATGTAAGCCTGTTCCACTACTCATTTGGACCATGGCTTGAGCACTATCTTCCAGCAGTGTACACTTATACCCCAATTCCCTTAATATTTGTCAATTATCAAAATGACTGATTAATGTCACCCTGGGGAGAGATATCCTGTGTCTCAGCCCTAAATGACTTTCATTTAATCTCAAATGGCTCCCATGCCCTGTGATTCCTCAGGCCTGGGAATTATCCTCCCTGCATCTATCCAGACAAGCCTTTAAGCATTGTGTAAATTTCAATGTTCACCTCTCATTCCTTTAAACTGTAAAGAAAATGGTTCCAGTCCGCTTAAGCTCATATGCTGAATCAACATCACTGGAAACAGTCCAGCAAGTCTTTGCTGGAATCTCCCTATGATAAATACATTTTCCCTTGGTGAATAGACCAACATTGTTACCATACTAGAGCATCAAACAATCTCCTGAAGGAACTCACTGTGTTGAGCAGTGAGTCCTGAAATTTGACCCCAGTCATCAGCAATTCCTTTCCTCCCACAGTTCCTGCCCTACCCATTGAGTTCCTCCAGAAGATTTGTTCCTCCAATTTCCAGAATCTCAATTCTCTTGTGTCTCTCTTCTGTTCCTTTCCATGCCTCATTGCAACCTTGCTGTTTCTTTAGTATTTGTTTTTTTTAATGAGGCTAGGTTGCCAGCTCAATGCTCAACACAGCACAGATGGAGAGCATGCAAGGATCTGGCGGGATTCGAAGTAGGGCCCACTCACCTTGAAGACTGATGTGGACGCCGCTACACCACAACTTACCATTGTTCCTCTTGGCCGTCTTCTTCTCTGCCCTCTGCCTTCTGTTGGCTTGTTGTCATCTGCAGGAGGATCAGAACGCTGCCAGGGAGATATGGAAGCTAAATGTGAATCAGGTGCAGGGATATGTCACTGTGAACAGAGGTAGGTTAATCATATATCAGTAGGAGGTGTGTCTCAGGGCAGTATCCAAGATCCAAAGCAATAATCAAAGATTCAAGATTCAAAGTTCATTTACTATCAAAATATATATAAATAATTCACTTTGAGATTTGCTCCACTCTCACTACCATTCATGGTCCTGAACAGTCCTTCTAACTGAGGCGACACTTCACCTGTGAGTCTGTTGGGGGTCACATACAGTATCTGGTGCTCCCAGTGTGGCCTCCTGTATATCAGTGAGACCCAATGTAGATTGGAAGATGAGCACCCATGCTCTGTCCGCCAGATAAAGCAGGATCTCCCAGTAACCACCCATTTTAACTCCACTTCCCAATCTCATTCCAGTATGTCTATCCATGGCCTCCTCCCCTGTTGTGATCAGGCCACACGCACATTATTTTCCGTCTGGGTAATCTCCTACCTGATGGCATGAATGTCGATTTCTCAAACTTCCCCCTCAAATAGCCCAGCTCCTCCCCCTTGCCATTCTCCATCTCCTTTTCCCTCTCTCACCTTATCTCCTTGCCTGCCCATCGTCTCTGGTGCTCCTCCCACCTTTTCGTTCTTCCATGGTTTTCAGTCCTCTCTTATCAGACTCCCCCTTCCCCAGCCCTATATCTCTTTCACCAATCAACTTCCCAGCTCTTTACTTCATCTCTTGCCCTCCCAGTTTCACCTGTCACCTTGTGTTTCTCTGTCCCCTTCCCCCTCCTTTTAAATCTACCCCTCATCTATTTTTCTCGAGTCCTGCCGAAGGGTCTTGGCCCAAAACATCAACTGTACATTTTTTCAAAGATTCTGCCTGGCCTGCTGAGTTCCTCCAGCATTTTGTGCATGTCACCTTGAGATTTGGCTACTTACAGGCAGCCACAAAACAAGAAAGCCAAAAACCCAATTAAAAATAAAGACCATAACCACTGAGCTGAAAAAAAGGAGAAAAAAACACACACACACATCATGCAAACAGTTGGAGCAAATGATACATTAGATTAAGATCTCAGATCTGCTCCCTGTTGCCAGGCAAGCTCAAGGGTGGATGACTCACCCCGACAGAGTCCTGAGAGAGGTTGCTGAAGAGATAACGGATACAATGGTTATGATCTTTCAAGAATCACTTGATTCTGGCGTGGTCCTGGAGGATTCAAAGATTGCAAATGTCACTCCACTTTTTAAGAAGGGAGGAAGGCAAAAGAAAGGAAATTATAGGCCAGTTAGCCTAACCTCAGTGGTTGGAGTCTCTTATTAAGGATGAGGCTTTGACTTGGAGATGAATGATAAAATAAGTCAAAGTCAGCATGGTTTCTGTAAAAGGAAATCTTGCCTGACAAATTTGTTAGAGTTCTTAGAGGCAGTAACAAGCAGAGCGGACAAGGGAGAGGTAGTAGATGTCATTTACTTGGATTTTCAGAAGATGTTTGATGAGGTGCCATACATGAAGCTACTTAACAAGATAAAATCCTATAGCATTATAGGAAAGATACTGGCATGGGTAGAGGAATGGCTGACAGGCAGAAGGCGGTGAGTGGGCATAAAAGGGGCCTTTTCTGGTTGGTTGCTGATGACTAGTGGAGTTCCTCGGAGGTCAGTACTGGGACCACTGCTTTTCACATTGTTTGTCAATGATTTAGGTAATGGAATTGATGGCTCTGTGACAAAGTTTGCAGATGATACAAAGACAGGTGGAGGGGTAGGAAGTGCTGAGGAAGCAATGTGAACGGAGCAGGACTTTGACAAATTGGAAGAATAGGCAAAGATGTGGCAGATTGAATATAGTGTTGGGAAATGTATGATAATGCATTTTGGTAAAAGGAACAATAATGTGGACTATTATATAAATGGGGAGAAGGTTCAAACATCAGAGAGGCAGAGGGACTTAGAAAACCTTGTGCAAGTCTCCCAGAGGGTTAATTTACACGTTGAGTCTGTGGTAAGGAAGGCAAATGCAATGTTGGCATTTATTTCAAGTGGACTAGAATATTAAAGCAAGGAGATAATGCTGAGTCTTTATAAGACAGTTGTCAGCCACACCTGGGAGTATTGTCAACAGTTTTTGGTCCCATATCTCAGAAAGGATGTGTTGTCATTGGAAAAGTCCAGAGGAGTTCCTGAGGATGTTTCTGGGAATGAAGGGTTAACATATGAGGAGCGTTCAACAGCTTTGGGAATTTAGAAGAATGTGTGGGGATCTCATTGAAACCTACCAAATGTTGAAAGGGCTAGATAGAGTGGATGTGGAGAGGATGTTTCCTATGCTAGGGGTATCCAGAACTAGAGGGCACAGTCTCAAAATTCAATAGCAACCTTTTAGAACAGAGGTAAGGAGGATTTTTTTTTTAGGAAGAAAGTAGTAAATCTGTGGAATGCTTTGCAACAGACTGCCGAGGAGGCCAAATCCGTGGATATATTAAGGTGGAAGCTGATTGTTTTCTGATTGATCAGGAAATTAAAGGTTATGGTGAGAAGGCAGGTGAGTGAGGTTGAGTGGGATCCAGGATCAGCCATGATGGAATGGCGGAGCAGACTCGATGGGCTGAATGGTCTAATTCTTCTCCAATGTCTTATGGTCTTATACCTGAGTAACCGCCACAACTGTAGGCTTGTAACGAGCTAGCTATCGTTCTGAATCTAATTTAGCTATACAATGCATGAGGAATAATAATGAGAAGGATATTTCTAATAAATAAGCATGTCTAAGGTAAATATGTTTAATTAAATACAAAGCATACAGGTTTGAAAGTAAGATTGTTGCTTGTATGAATATTGACACACCCATGTAAATTTACTGTTTGACACAAAAGCAATAATTTAACTCACACCAGTATAAATTTAAATTGAAATTGTATTGACAACATATTTTAAGCTATAACAAAGACAATAAAGATAAAGGCCCATTATTCATATCTTAATTAACCTATAGCGTGCATATAATCATTGGAGCTCATTGTTGCATAATCAATCTGGTTTGCTTCACTTTGTTTACCCACGATACTGAACAATTCTGCTTGAAAAAAAACCAATTCAAATGAAACATAAATAAATATCCATGCACCATTCAAAGTCAAAGCATTGAATGTTCTCCAAGGCTGTGTGATAACTAATTAAAAGTTATCTGTATGTTCTCCATGAGACTATTGTCTGCATGAGGATTTTCTGACAACAGCATTTGTCCTTCCAAATGGGTTATGTGAGCATTTCACCATGTCCTTTACTCATGCTTGTCATCCATCTCCATTCTCTCATATCTCTCCAGAAAATGGCTACCCCCGATCCCTCTAGAATGTTCCGGGGCATCCTATTGCCAAGCCTATCTCCATCAACTGAATTACTTGAGTGTATAATGTAATTAAAGGAATACATTGCAATTGAGAAAATCTGCAGAAAATAAAATACCCAACAGCATAACTGTATTAATGAAATAAAGCATGGTCTTAAACAAGAGCGTCACACCTGCATGCCGCAAGATCTTGGCCACATTTAGGCACGATAAGTGGTAAATAACAATAGTGTGTTATGGTCCGGTCCTGGACCCACATTCCGGGTCTTGATCCGGTTCGCAGACTCTGGACTCTGGGTCTTGTAGCTGTCCCTCCTTTCACCCTTAAACCCAAATGGGATCAACTTGGCTTAAGGAGGTGCACCTGATGCCTATCAGCTGGCAGGTGTATATAAGGGGCTCTGGGACTTAGTTGGGTTGTTGTTCTGAGTTTGCCTGACTATCCTGCTTTGATCCTGGCCTGGAGTACCCACTGTTAATCATCTAGTTCTGTAAGTCTGTTTTTGTAGTCACCCTGGACTGAGCTCCCTTCTGATCCCTTGCCTCTGTTGGGTAAGCAGGCTGGACTGCTGTTGCCTGGTGGGGGGACTCTGACCCTTCCCTACCCCTCTCTCCTGATGGGTTGTGCCCTCCAACCTGCCCAGGCCCCTGTGTTCCTGCCTGGGAGGTGGCCCTGCCTAGAAGTAATGTGGCCTGCCCAGGGGGCTATCCTCCCAGCATTCCTTGTCCCATAGACCCATCCTTTAGCCTAGCAAGGGTCCTGCCTTTGCCATGAACTCTCTGAACCCCAAGATCACTGTTGCATGCCATGGTCTCCCCATCTTGTTCTATCCTTTAGTTGTTCCTGTCCAGCCCCTAGTACTTCAGTGCCTGTGTCCTGCATTTGGGTCCAGTCTCCATGTCCCCCTGTGATATAATGCCCCAAAAGTGATCAACTTCAATGAATGGGAATCTAAACATCTTCCACAGAGATTCAAGGTTATTATAAAAATTGAATCCCTTATTATCAACAACATTAAGGTCTGCATTGGCCAAGTATTCAGCTGGACCATCTGCATTAATAATGTGGCTACTTTAATACTGAAGCTGAATATCCTGTGGTGAGTAACTTGGCTCTTGTTACAACAAATCCTCCCCACAATCTACAACAGTCAGGAGTGCAATAGAATGCTGTCTACTGGGATGGATGAGTGATGCTCCAGCAATGCTCATGGAGCTCTGTCTTCTAGGACAAAGAAGCCTGCTTGTTTGGTGCCATATTAGTTGCCCTAAATATTTATTCTCTTCCCCCACTGTGATATGTACCATCTATTAAATATAGTCAGTCTACTTCAACAACTCTTCATGACCAAAGGGTTCATTTAATATCAGAGTATGTATACAGTATATAACTTGAAATTTGTACTCTTCACAGACACCCACGGGCCAAGTAACCCCATAGAATGAATGATAGAAACATTGAAGCCCTGGAGTTCCCTTCTCCCTTTGCACAAGCAGCAACAAATGCATTAAGCCCCACCTCCCCTCCCCAAAGAAGCAACTGCAGAAGCCCCAAAGAATCCTTGATCTACAGTCCAGAAACCAGCACTTCAGTACCAAGAGTACATCCATGGTGCTGAACACCATCCTGCCTCAGAGGTATGTTGCCATTCCTTAATGGCTACTGGGTCTAAGTTCTGGGACTCTTCTTCCTAACAGCTTGAGGATGTATTTTCACCAGAGAAACTGTAATATTTCAAGAAGTATGCTCAATCAGTAGTGAACATGTAGTGAAAACAGGAGGCATCAAGCTACTTTAATGTGCCCTCAAGTCTAAATGGAGAGCATTAAAGGGGCACAGAACAAAGAACACCACAGTGCTGTATAGGCCCTTTGACTCCATGTTGTAGCGATCTTTTAATTTTCTCTAAGATCAATCCTACCCTTCCCTCCACATAGACCCCATTTTTTTTTACCATCCATCAGTTTCTTAAATGCCGCTAATACATCGGTCTTTACCATGACCCCTGGCACACACTCACCATTCTTAGGGCAAAAAAAAAACTGACATGCCCCCTATACTTTTCTCCAATCACCCTGAAATTATGCCCCCTCCTTTTAGCCTTTCCACCCTGGAAATGTCTCTAGCTATTCATTTGAACTATACATCTTTCTGTCTTGTACACCTCTATGTTAAGATGTTTCCTTATGTTTTCCTGAAAAGTTCTTATGGAGATTTTTTATTTTAACCTTAGTTTATAAAATCTGTTACACTTTATATCTCTAACTTTTATTCTTCATTCTATAATTGTTTTTCCTTTGTACTACCTTGATGTACTGATGCAATAAAATGATCAGTATGGATGGCATTTCAGTACATTTGACAATATTAAACCAGTTTAGTTTAGTGCCCAGTTAGTTATGTAATTCTGTCTCCAATTATATACTTGATGGCGTTGTATAAGTAACTTCACTGTGTGAATGTTTTTTTTCCTTTAAAGATGGTGGATTCTGGTTAATTGGGACACATTGAGACCAATACATTTTGGCCAAATTTAGTGGCTGCTCTAGTTAGCTGAAGTTTCATGGAAATAGTTAAAAAGTTGTAAATAGACCAACTACCATTTAACTGAGTATCACATTATGTATTTAAATAAATTATGGAACAAATTAAAACACTACCAGTACTTCTACAGTAATATAAAACTGTATTTGTTCCTAAATAGTTATTGAGAGGAATTCATCTAGTGTACACTGCCATGCTCTTTTGATTGACTGCGTTGACTAAGTCTAAGCTATATTGACTGATCTATTGTATATCTTACTGTACAGACTATTTATTGAAACTATAACAAGCTTAAAACGTAAATTATAAAACCAAACTTCCAAATGTAATGAAAAGAACTTTGGACTTCGCACGAGGTATTGCAATAACTGCTCCCTGGAGGTCTTTGGCACTAAATTTCTCTTTGTTTACATAAGTTCATTGTTCATGGCCATTTACAAAGGTGACTGACTGCGTCAGACATCTGCAAAAAACAAAAACATCACATTTTCAGTAAAATTTCACCAGTAATCAATAATTTTAAAGTAATTGGATTTAGAAAGGTTCAGGGACGTTGACACCCAGAACTGAAAACTGGTCACCCTTTCCACTGCTGATCCCTCAATCAGGACTGGTGTGTACTCCCCCAACTTCCTTTTCCTGAAGTCCACACTCAATTCCTTGGACTTACTGTCATTTAGTGCAACGCTGTTTTTGTGATGTCTCTCAGCCAACTGATCTGTCTCATTCCTCTCCGCCTCCTCTTCACCATCTGTGATTCTGCCTACAATAGGTGTGTCATTCACAAATTCATAGCGGCATTTGACCTGTGCCTAGCCGCACAGTTGTGGGTGTAGAAAGAGTAGAGCAGTAAGCTAAGCGTGTATCTTCAAGGTGCTGATTGATCGTCAGTGAGCAGATATGTTATTTCCGATCTGCACTGAATTGAATGGAATTGAATTGACTTTATTTCTTACAACCCTCACATACATGAGGAGTAAAAATCTTTACGTGATGGCTCTGTCTAAATGTGTAATGTGTAATTTATAGTAATTTGTAATATAGTATGTACAACAGGAGAGACAGATTGTAGCTTTCCAATAAGGAAACTGAGGATCCATTTGCAGAGGGAGATACAGAGGCCCAGTTTTTGGACATTGGTTAGTAATGAAGATATGAACGTTAAGCTGTAACCAATAAACAGCAGCCTGACGTAGGTATTACTATTGTCCTGGTAATCCAAGTCTGAATGGAGAGCCAATGAAATTGCATCTGCTGTAGACCCACTCTGGTGATAGGCCCAATGCAATGGCTCAAGTCCTTAGGCAGGAATTGATTCTAGCCGTGACCAACCTCTCAAAGCACTTCATCATAGTAGATATGAGTGCAACTGGGCAACAGTCACTGAGGCAGCTCACTCTGCTCTTCTTAGGCACTGGTATGATTGTTGCACTTTTGAAGCAGGTGGGGAAAACTGCGACTGCAGCATTGAGAGATTGGGAATGTCCTTGAATACTTCCTCCAGCTGGTTGGCGCAGATATTTTTCAGCACTCTACCAGGTTCTCCATCACAGCTTGACACCTTGCGAGGGTCCACCCTCTTGAAAGATGTTCTGACATCAGCCTCTGAGTCAGAGATCACAAGGTCACCTGGTGCTGCAGGAATTCACCCAGGTGTAGTTTTATTCTCCCTTTCAAAGCGTACATAAATGGTTTTTCGCTCATCTGGGAGCGAAGAATCACAATTAAAATCAGGTTTATTATCATCGGCATGTGATGTGAAATCACAGCCTTTCATGACAATAAGTTTTGCCTTGTAGAAAGTAATGACCTGTAAGCCCTGAAGTGAAGTGAATTGGATAAAGCACTTTGCAGAATAAGGCTCTTTATAAGGATATTGGAGGACCCCTTTGGAGAGAAGATTATGTGGACGTGAGTTGGAGAGGAGTTTATTCAGCAGCAGATGAGGTAGGTAGAGAAAGGATCATGTGGTGCGAGGGAGAGTGCTGGAGAAAGTGATTGGTTGACAAAATGGAAGAGCAATGGTTGGTGAAATTATATTGTGATAAGTGTGACACAATGTCCTGTGGGAGGACTAGTAAGAGTAGGACATGGACAATGAATGGAAGGGCCCAAAGAAGTACTGAAGAGCAGGTTGACCTTGGTCAAAAGTCTACAGATCCCGAGAGGCACATGGGTTTATAGTACAAGAGCACAAAGGGTGTGTTACAACTTTATAACAGATGGAGTACCATGAGCTCTGGGTCACCACATTACAGAAAGGATGTGATTACATTGGAGTTGGTGCGGATAAGGTTTGGGATGGAATTTCACTTGTGGGAGGAGACAGGGTAGATGTTGCTGGTTTCAATCAGAGGCAGGTTTAGTATTGTCATTTAAAGTAAAATTGGAGAGATATATGGACAGGAAAGGAATGGAGGGTTATGGGCTGAGTGCAGGTAGGTGGGACTAGGTGAGAGTAAGCGTCGGCACAGACTAGAAGGTTCTGAGATGGCCTGTTTCCGTGCTGTAATTGTTATATGGTTACAGGAGAACTGATGCAGGTTTCAATCCAAAATGTCGGCAGGTCCTTTTCTCCCTCAGATTCTGCTTGACCCACTGAGTTCCTCCAGTAGATTGTGTGTTGTTCTTCCATGATTAAGGATGACTTTACCTCCACAAAATGCTGGAGGAACTCAGCAGGTCAGGCGGCATTTATGGAAAAGTGTAAACAGTCAATGTTTCAGGCCGAGACCCTTATTCAGGATTATAAAGAAAGAGGAGAAGTCAGCATAAGAAGGAGGGAGGGGAGGAGGAAGTACAAGGTGGCAGGTGACAGGTGAAATTGTTAGAGGAGGAGGGAGTGAAGCGAAGAGCTGGAAAATCGATTGGTGAAAGAGGTGAAGGGCTGGAGAAGGATAGGAGAGGACTGAAGACCATGGAAGAAAGGGGAGGGGGAAGAATGCCAGACGGAGGCGATGGGCAGGTAAGAACATAAGGTGAGAGTGGGAAACAGGAATAGGGAATGATGAAGGGGAGGGGAGCAATTAACAGAATTTCAAGAAATTGATGTTCATGCTATCAGGTTGGAGGCCACCCAGGCGGAATACAAGGTATTGCTTCTTCAGCCTGAGTGTCACCTCATCACTGCAGTACAGGAGGCCGATATGTCAGAGTGGGAATGCAAAGTAAAATCGAAATGGGTGGCCACTGGGAAATCCTGCTTCTTCTGACAAATGGAGTATAGGTGCTCGGTGAAACGGTCTCCCAATCTACCTCAGGTCTCAGCGATGTACAGAAGGTCACACTGGGAGCACTGGAGACAGTAGATGACCCTAACAGACTCGCAGGTAGTGTGTTGCCTCACTTGGAAGGACGGTTTGGGGCTCTGAATAGTAGTAAGGGAGGAGGTGTAGAGGCAAGTGTGGCACTTGTTCCACTTGCTAGGATAAATGCCAGGAGGGAGATCAGTGGGAAAGATGTGTGGTTGATAGAGACATGATGTTCAGCGCCTTTACAATTTCCTGCCTCACAATATTTAACAGCTGGGATATACTTCATTCGAACAATTTTTTTTTCCACTTTGAACTATGCTAAACTTCCAATTCTTCCTCTCTTCCTTTGCTTGCCTCATCCAATATTTCACACGTTCTTCATAGCTATGAGCACTAGCCACCCTCTGCAAGGTAGCTGCAAAGTAGCCACTCAGAATCATACCATAACTCCTGCTGCCACTCATGGGTTACTTTGATCTCAGCAAGTACTTTTTTTCCTCTCTATTTTAATCTACCATTTTGATATTCTTCAGGGCTTTCTTCAAAACTGAACTTTTGCACTTTGGAAGGACAAACTTTCTTAGAAGTCTGTGTAGATTCAGCATGTCATCTAAAACTTTGCCAGTCTTCTGGAGACACGTAGTGGAGAGTATCCTGAATAATTGCATCTCAGCTTGGTATGGAAACACCAATGCCCAGGAATGGAAAATTCCACAAAAAGTGAAGCACCCAGCCCATTCCGTCACAGGCAAATGTGAGTACATTTACAAGGAATGATGCCACAGTAAAGCAGCATCCATCATCAAGGACACCCATCATCCAGTCCATGCTCCCTTCTCACTACATAGGAAGTACAGGAGCCTTGGGCACCATGCCACCAGGTGCAGGAACAGTTATTGTCCTACAACCATCAGGCTCCTGAACCAACGTGGATAACTTCACTCAACTCAATCAAACTACTGCAAAAGTACCAGACAGACTGGGAATATGACAGGGATGCTGCCGGGGATCTCGATTCTGATCCAGAGATTAAGGTTCAGATTCAAGCCTTGAACTGCCAGCCTTTCGGTGATTTGTGAGGAATGGATTTATGTGGGGAAATGAATGGATTTATAAACGAGTCTCTATTCGGTCCTAAAATGTTTTCACTGTGGAGTATTTTAGTTTATTTGTTGATTCTCGTTCAATATCTGTATTTGGAACTGCGTTTGCAGCTGATGTTAGTGTGGGATCATTCTGGTAAGTGAAAGGCCAAAGGGAAAAGAGCTGGGGTAGTGTTGTTAAGGAATGTATCAGAGAATGTTGTGAAATAGATAACGTGGAATCTGTTTGCATTGAAATTGTGAATAGAAGGAAATAGAAAACAGAAGTTGGAATAATCCATAGAATCCCAAAATGTGACCTCCAATAACATAAAGCACATGCGAGAAAATATCCAGGATATGTTTGAATGGCACTCAAAATATCATTGGGGATTTTAATCTACCTATTAATTAGGGGATCTAAACTGGTACGGATATCTTAAAAGATTTGCAGAGTTTGTCATCTGTTACTTAGAATAATATGTTCCAGAACCTGATTAGGAACTGCTTTTTCCCAGGTCTGAAATGGCTAACACGAGAGGGTACAGTTTTAAGGTGCTTGGAGTTAGGTACAGAGGAGATGTCCGGGGTAAATTTTTTTTATGCAGAGAGTGGTGAGTGCGTGGAATGGGCTGCTGGTGAGGGCAGTAGAGACAGATACGATAGGGTCTTTTAAGAGACTCCTGGATAGGTACATGGAGCTTAGAAAAACAGAGGGCTATGGGTAACCCTAGGTAATTCCTAAAATACGTACATGTTCGGCACAACACTGTGGGCCCAAGGGCCTGTATTAAGCTGTCGGTTTTCTATGTTTTTGTGTTTCCGTGCTGAACTGACTCCACAACTCATGTTCACAGTATTATTTATTTTCTTATTCGTTTTTTGCACGATTTGTCTTCATTTGGTCATTGGATGTTTGTCAATCTTTGATATGTATAGTTTTTCTTTCATTAATTCTATTGTATTTTTTTATTTCTGGTAAATGCCTACAAGAAAATGAATCTCTACGGTAATATGTGGTGACATACTGTATATGTATCCTGATAATAAATTTATTTTTAGATTTGAACTTTGAAGCTCTTAGTCCCTAATGTTATCCTGTACTCCATGGACATTGCTACTGAAGTAACTTTGCATTTTGGCAGTCCCATTCACTTTCTTTGTGGACAGGTCATTAACTTGAACCTCTCAAATCGTATTGGATGCCTCCCATAGCTCTGAAACTCTAGTTGTCAGCACCTGGAAATTGCTGCTTTAGGGCTCATGCTTCTTAACCTCTTCCCTAGCTCCTTCAGGACACCATCTGATTTCATACTTATGTTATTGGTATTAAAATGTTATTTATGCTCTGTCTCTTTCTAAGGTAAGTACATGTTCGGCACATCTTTGTGGGCTGAAAGGCCTGTATTGCGCTGTAGGTTTTCTATGTTTCTATATCCTTGACCCTGCCAGCAAGGAGACTACAGATTATCATTGAATCAAATTTAGACCATAAGACCAGAAGAAATAGGGGCAGAAGTAGGCCATTTGGCCCATTGAGTCTTTGCCATTTCATCATGGCTGATCCAATTTTCCTCTCAGACCCAATCTCCTGCCTTCTTCCCATATCCCTTCATGTCCTGACCAAACAAGAACCTATCAACCTTTGCCTTAAATATACATAAAGACCTGGCTGCCACAGTTGACTGTGGCAAAGAATTCCACAGATTCATCACTCTCTGGCTAAAGAAATTGTTCCTCATCTCCCTTCATTTCATCCATTGTCAACAGAATCCTATTGTCGATAAAATCCTATTTTCTTGACCTTACTCTTCCCTGCCTTTACAGCAAAGTTATCCATGTTGCTATAATTCTGGTTTTGGCTGCAATCCCCAGAGACATCTTTGTCCTCATCAATATTCAAAAAACAATATAGATTAGAGCAGTGGTCCCCAACCACCGGGCTGCAAAGCTTGTGCTACCGGGTCATGAGGAAAGGATATGATTTGGCGGTATGAAACAATATGAGTCAGCTACACTGTGGCACAGTGGTTGGGGAACCACTGGATTACAGAATGAAATCCACTCAAGGACATCCTGAACTATTGGCTTGCTTTGTTGTGTTGGTCTAGTCACCCAGTTGCTCTTTGAGCACATTTACCTGAAATGCACATCAGCCTCATGAATGGAGTACAGCAGTATCAACCATTGTCCAAAATCCAAATTCCTCCAGCCAATGTCATTCTCTGCATTTATGGTTTTACAGGATGTGGGAATTACCTTGTGTTGTAATGGAAAATAACTGGTTCTTTGAGTCTCAACAGTAGAAGCCTGGACACACACAGTTTTAATAATAAAGAATTTATTTACAAGGGGAAGTCGTGTCAACACAAGCAACTACAACACACAGGAAGCGGTGTGGGGACAGGATACGGTTACACATACAAAGAACAAGGGAAAAGCACGACAACAGCTATCTCCCTTGACCTTGGATAGCTGCAGCTCCCTTACCAGGACAAACTATAAACCTTCCCAAACATAAATCAATGCACTTACCTTCAATGAGGTGGTCTGTAAGAGAGCGAGCCAGGCACATGTCTCACCTTTTATAGCATGGGGCTCGGTGAGATAATCCAATTAAGGTGACCAATAATTTAGGGGTGCATTGATTAGTTGGGAAGGACCAAATTTTGATTGGCATGTGGTGTGTCTTCCGACCAGCCAGGTGGCAGTGCATCTGTCACGGGCTTGGTATCTCTGGATACACCTTGACATTCTCTTAAGACGGAAAAAGTACAATAAAAGTCTCCATTGATTAGATTCACTCATGTAACATACAAACAAGATTTAAGATACACTTGTTATTAATGTATTTACTGCCTTACTTGATCCAATTTGTTGACCCTAATGCTTGTTTAATCTAATTGAGCACCAGACTCCTGTACATCTTTTAAATTCACTGTTTCTTTATCTTGTGTTCATTTTCAAATAATGAGGCCTATCTCTTCTCCGTTCCCTTTAGACTCAGTGACCCTGTCTCCCATGTTAAGCTCACATGGTGTCTACTTCCCACCCTGTTTTTAACCAGACCTGTATCCGAGCGAAAAGGCCCGTTAAAAGTGACATGTGGCAGTCAAAGGAAACCCAGCATTCTGCTTTTTATTTTACCTGACAACTTCCATTTTGCAACTCTGGAGTAAGACTAGAGGCTGAGAGGTGACTTGATAGAGATATACGAGACAATAAGAGGCACAGATAGGCTGGACAGCCAAAGACTTTATCCTCAGGTGGAAATGGCTAATATGAGGATGCATAACTTTAAGGCAATGGAGGAAAGTATTGGGGGGGGAGGGGTGTCAGAAGTAAGTTTTTTTTACACAGAGTGATGGAAGAGAAGGATACATTATGGACATTTAAGAAGTTCTTGGATCGGCACTTAGCAAAATGGCGAGTTATGTAGGAGGAAAGGGTTAGATCGATCGTAAAAGGCTGGCAAAACATCTCGGGTTGAAGAGCTTGTACTGTGCTGTCGTTCCATGTTGAAAATGTACCCATATTTAGTCTCCAATGGATAACAGTTTATAGTTATATTGATCATGACAGCTAGAGGCAATGCCATTCTATTTGCATTTCCTCACTGAAGCCCAGACACAATAGCTCTCTGAACAGCCTGGACACTCTTTATTCAGAACTTCTCTCCCTCTTTCTTCCTCTTCAAGCAGCTTGCCATTCTCCATGTTCCCACTGTTCATTCCAAGTCATTCTGTGCACCAAAGGTAATACCCACCATTGTCCCCGTACACTAGAAGCGGCCAGCTTGTGGAGACGCTGTCGAAACATACATCGATCTTCAGCAGCTGCCACACTGCTTATTGTGGCCTTGGAGTGCCCCAAAGATTTGTAGAACGACAGCAGCAGCCAAAGGAAATCCATCAGTAACTAATCTGAATGGTTGTTGAGTACTTGAAACATAACAGATAAAGGTATTCTCCTTAATAGTGAAGATGCTTTCAGCTGTGGGGGTTTAAGAGATTAGCTGCAGTGCTGAGCTCTGGTTTGACAGAGTGGCAGCAAATCTTGGCAGCACAATGATATTATGATGCCATACTCTGGATACTTGAAGCAGATACCGGGTCTGAATAAGAAAGCGGCTAAATCATGAATGTATACAGACACACTGTACACCAAATTGGAATGAGTCCAACACTAGTAATGAGCAAACAATTAATGCTGTGCAGTTGAATTCTGCTGCCTCTGAGTCCCTTGTTCAGTTATGTTAAGCTGATGTTAAGAGAAGTATTAAGTAACTGAATATTTATCAGCAGACTGCATCTATCTCTCTGAAACCATTTAGTATTGGAGTAAAAATCCCACTCTCACTGTAGCAACAGAATTAAAAAGTTCTCTATTTCAGCTATAGGTCACTCTGCAGCTAAGAACAATCATTTGCTAACATTCCTCCTTGAGGTTGCAGGGGAGTGTGTGTCAATGTCAAGTGCATTATGTGCTGGACCACATGCATGCATTGAAAGACTTATTCATAGGTACATAGCATTAGTGACAGCATTCACACAAAAGAAAACATAAAAGATAAATTATGCAAAATTATTCAAGAAAAAAAATTGGAACACAGAAGAAAGGTCATTGAAGTGGTCACGGTAGTCATGGTGCTGCTGTACTGATGTAGTGATTGGAGGTGTGTGGGTTGATTCAGGAATGGAATGGTGGAAGGGAAGTAACTGATCCTGAATCTGGCGGTGTGGGACTTCTGGCTTCTGTACCTGGTAGCTGCAAGATGATGGCATGGCCTGGATGCAGTTGATCTCTGATGAAAGATTTTTATTTATTATTTTAGAGATACAGCACGGTGAAAGGCCTTTCCAGCTCAACAAGTCCACACCCCTCAATTACACCCATGTGACCAATTAACCTACTAACCCGTATGCCTCTGAAAAGTGGGAGGAAACTGGAGCACCTGTGGTCACGAGGAGAACATGCAAATTCCTTACACGCTGGCTGGCATTGAACTCAGGTCACTGGTGCTGTATTGGCATCACTACACCACTGTGCCACCCACAATGTTGTCACCTGGAGGCAGCACCTCCTGTGGATACTGCTGATGGCGGAGAGGGGTGTGCCCTTGATGTATTTTGCTGTACACTGAGCAGTGAGGCCTCTATCAGTCAGAGCTGACCATGGATACTGTGTCCTGGCTGTCTGGATATGCAAGCCTGGGCAGTACAATATGGAGAGTGAGCTGTTGTCCATGCAGCAACCTCCCCCTCTCCATGCAAATGATGAACCCAAAGGAACACAGAGTGATACAGTTTGTAACTGGCAGTGACTCACTAGTTGCCAGTCAGCATTGAACTCAATGTAGGTCGGTCTTGGGGACTCCAGCTCCAGATTTTTCCCTCGGGGTTTACTCCCGAAGCCTTCCCCGTGAGTGTGTATAGCTGCAAGGCAGCTGAAGTTTGAGATCAGAGTTTTCCTTCTCCTAGATGAGCTGTCAACCCACAGCTGATGAGCCCCATCTGCCCAAAGTGACTGGCTTTAAGGTGCCAGTAACTTGCATTTGTCCCTTCTCCTGTCAGTAAAAATGGTTCCACTGGGCCTAGTGGCTAAGCCATCCGTGAAGGACAAGAGTTGGACTTGGTTATCAGAGGCTATTTGAGGCGCACACCATTGGGAGCACTTAATAGGCAATGGGATCTTGTTCCCACTACCAACATGGCTCTTGCACTTCTACACTTTCAAGTTGCCCTGGTAGAGCATGGTGCAACTGGTCAGGATACTTTCAGCAGTACGTCTGTAGAAGTTTGTTCCAGTGTTCGGTGATATACCAAACCTCCTTAACCGTCTGAGAAAGTAAAGGTGCTCTAGTTACTATATTTCTGCAAGACTTTTCTCCCATCCACACTACCATTGACCAAGGCCACTTTCATTCCGATTGTCCTGGTGCCTCTCCTTCTTCTAATGAAGGGCCCTTCCCCTTTCCCTTTCCTTGCCCAGATGTTGGCCAGTTGCATTAAATCCATCATTCAGATCCTCCCCACGTTCCGAACACTGTACATATGAACGAGCAGTTGGTAGATCAGCAGGATGGATTTGCCGTTTGCTGTGGGGCTGCAAGGATCTTGTAACATGTGGGACTCAGTCTGTGGCTCGAGCACAATCAGAATCACCTTCATCATCACCGACAAATGTCGTGAAATTTGCGGTCTTATGGCAGCAGCACAGTGCAATGAATAAACAAATTAACAAGTTTTAATGAAGAATAGAAAAATTAATAAATACTGCAAGAAGACAGCAAAAAATTAGTATTCATGGGTTCATTGACTGATCAGAATTCTGATGGTAAAGAGGAAGAAACCATTTCTAAAATGTTGATTTTGTGCCTTCAGGCTCCTGTGCCTCCTCCCTGATGGTAGTAATAAGAAGAGGGCATGTCCTGGATGGTGATGGTCCTTCATGGTGCGATGATTGGGATGACAGTACACGTTTGATCTTCATACACCATGAATGAAACAAACGAGTCCTTTATTCTATCGCTAAGCAACTGTTGTAACAACAATATCATTGCACCTTGTGGAGAAATCAAACGGTTGATAGGCAATAGTTTAATTACATATTCCTATGGTTTTTATTTACATAGATTGCCAGGCAGCCACATTTTCAACTCATGAACCGCAGCTCTATAAAAGTCTGGTTAGACCACACTTAGAATGTTGTGTTCGGTTCTGGTCACCTCAAAGGAAGGATGTGGAAGCTTTAGGGGGGGGTGCAGAGGAGATTTACCCGGATGCTGTCTAGATTAGAGAGCATGTCTTATGAGGATAGGTTAAGTGAGCTTATCCTTTTCTCTTTAGAGCAAAGGAAGATGAGAGGTGACCTGATAAAAGTGCACAAGATAATAAGAGGCGTAGATTGAGTAGACAGCCAGAGGCTTTTTCCCAGGGCAAAAATGGCTAATATGAGGGGGATTGATTTTAAGGTGCTTAGAGGAATGTCTAGGGAATGTCAGAGCTAAGTTTTTGACTCATGGATATTTGAGTTACTTTATCAGACTTGACTTGAGTGAATGCACTACTACTGTTTGAGTTACTGTTGCATACCTGACAGCTTGAACAACTCTGACCATTCTCCTCTGACCTCTCCCACTAGCAAGACATTTTCACCCACAGAACTTACATTCACGGGATGTTCCTTTGGTTTTTTGCACTGTTACCTGTAAACTCTAGAGTCTGTTGGCTGATTAGATATTTGCATGATCGAGCAGGTGTACCTAAGAAACTCGACACTGAGTGTGTTACTGCTACCTGTCCTCTTATTTTACATCTCCTGTCCTCCCCCACCCAGTGTCAATTCTGTCTGAAACTCCTGGTAATCAGAAATCAGCTGTTCACTGTCTTCAACTCCAAGGATATACTGTGTATCGGAAAGATAGGTTAGTAGGCAGAGGGGTTGGTGTGGCACTGTGTATAAGAAATAATAAATTATTAGAAAGAGATGAGAGGATTGGAAGGTGTGGAGTCTCTATGGGTTGAGTTAAGAAATGGCAAGGGTAAAAAGACCCTAATGGCAGTTGTATACAGGCCTCCAAACAGCAGCCGGAATGTGGATTACAAATTACAGCAGGAGATAGAAATGGCGTGTCAAAAAGGCAATGTCATGACAATCATTGGGGATTTTAACATGAAAGTGGATTGGGAAAACCAGGTCAGTACTGGACCTCGAGAGAGAATTTGTAGAATATCTAAGGGATGGCTTTTAGAACAGCTTGTTGTTGAGCCCACTAGGGGATCAGCTGTGCTGGATTGGGCCGGAGGTGATAAGGGAGATTAAGGTTAAGGAACCCTTGGGGAACAGTGATCACAATATGATTGAGTTCACATTGAAATTCGAGAGGGAAAAATAAAATCCAATGTGTCAGTATTTCAGTGGAATAAAGGAAATTACAATGGTATGAGAAGGGAAACTGGCCAAAGTTGACTGGAAAGGAACGTTTGCAGGGAGGACAGCAGAGCAGCAATGGCTGGAGTTCCTGTGAAAAATGAGAAATAAGAAGAAATTTTCAAAGGGAAGAAGGACACTACCGTGGCTGACAAGTGAAGTCAGAGCCAAAGTAAAAGAGAGGGCATCTAAGGAAGCCAGAGCTAGTGGGAAGGTAGAGGATTGGGAAGCTTTTAAAACCTTGCAGGAGGAAACTAAGAAGGTCATTAGGAAGGAAAAGGTGAATTATGAAAGGAAGCTGGTGACTAATATCAAACAAGATACTAAACTTTTAGAAGTATATAAAGGGTAAAAGAGAGTCGAGGATAGATATAGGACCAATACAAAATGGGCCTGGAGATATTGTAATGAGAGATGCAGAGATGGCAGAGGAACTGGATGCATATTTTGCATCAGTCTTCACAGTGGAAGATGTCTGCAGTACACCAGACATTCAAGAGTGTTAGGAAAGTGATGTTTGTGCAGTGAAAATTGCGACTGAGAAGGTGCTCAGGAAGCTTAATGGCCCCAGGGTGGATAAATCTCCTGGACCTGATGGAATGCAGCCTCGGTTTCTTAAGGAAGTAACTGGAGAGATTGTAGAGGCATTAACAATGATCTTTCAAGAATTGATAGATTCTGGCATTGTACCAAATGACTGGAAAATTGCAAATGTTACTCCGCCATTTAAGGAGGGTGGGAGGCAGCAGAAAGGAAACTATAGACCCATTAGCCTGACATCTGTGGTTGGAAAGTTGTTGGAATCAATTGTTAGGGATGAGATTACGGAGTACCTGGAAGCACATGACAAGATAGGCCAAAGCCAGCAACGTTTCCTGACAGGAAACTCCTACCTGACAAACCTACTGCAATTCTTTGGGGAAATTACAAGCAGGGTAGACAAAGGAGATGCAGTAGGCATGGTGTACTTGGATTTTCAGGCAGCCTTTGACAAGGTGCTGCACATGAGGCTGCTTAGCAAGATAAGAGCCCAGGGAAGTTACTAGCACGTGTGGAGCATTGGCTGATCAGCAGAAATCACAGTGGGAATAAACGGATCCTATTCTGGCTGGTTTCCGGTTACCAGTGGAGCTCCAAAGGGATCAGTGTTGGGACCGCTGCTTTTTACGATGTATGTCAATGATTTGGACTATGGTATTAATGGATTTGTGGCTAAAAGATAGGTGGAGGAGTGGGTAGTGTTGAGGAAACAGAGCCTGCAGAGAGACTTAGATAGTTTAGAGGAATGGGCAAAGAAGTGGCAAATGAAATACAGTGTTGGAAAATGTATATTCATGCACTTTGGAGAAAGAAATAAATGGGCAGACTATTATTTAGAAGGGGAGAGAATTCAAAATGCAGAGATGCAAAGCGACCTGGGAGGCCTTGTGCAAGATACCCTAAAGGTTAACCTCCAGGTTGAATCAGTTGTGAAGAAGGCGAGTGCAATATTGGCATTCATTTCTAGAGGTATAAAATATAGAACAGGGATGTGATATTAAGGCTCTATAAGGCACTTGTGAGACCACTCTTGGAGTATTGTGTGCAGTTTTGGGCTCCTTATTTTAGAAAGTATATACTGACCTGGAGAGGGTTCCGAGAAGATTGACAAGAATGATTCCAGGAATGAAAGGGTTACTGCATGAGGAACGTCTGGCAGCTGTTAGGCTGTATTTCCTGGAGTTAAGGAGAATTAGGGGGGATCTCATAGAAACATTCTAAATTTTAAAAGGCTGGAACAGATTAGATAAGGCAAAGTTATTCTAGGACAAGGATTCTAGGATTCTAGGACAAGAGAGGCATGGCTTCAGGATTGAAGGACGTCCATTTAGAACTGAGATGCAGAGAAATTACTTTAGTCAGAGGGTGGTGAATCTGTGGAATTTGTTGCCACCACTGGCTGTGGAGGTCAGGTTATTGGGTGTATTTAAGGCAGAGATAGATAAGTTCTCGATTAGCCAGGGCATCAAAGGGTATGGGGTGAAGGCAGGGGAGTGGGGATGTCTGGAAGAATTGGATCAGCCCATGATTGAATGGCAGAGCAGGCTCGATGGGCTGAATGGCCTATTTCTGCTCCTATATCTTATGGTCTTAAGTCATGTTCTGGTAATAGCCTTGATTACCATACACCCTCTTGTCCATCTTCCCATAGCCTTCATTTGCTAGATTCCTTGCATCAAAGTATGCTTTGTAACTCCAAAATATTAAGTTAATCAAAAGAAAAACACAGAGCCAGGATAACTTACGTATGTTAGTTTTGTCTTTACTTCTAGCGAGGAGCACACATATGACGAGACGGTGTAATGATGTATGCCATTTAAATACTTTTACATATAACCCATAATGCATTATGTAAACAGCAAAGAATGCTTAATCAAAATATTTACAAGATTACTCAAATGTTAGTGAAATATTAAATTGAGACTTGCAGCTGTGAAACAATCTCAGGTTCTGGGGCTTCCTCCATTGTGATTGTAGGAGTTGACTGTGGGACTGCAGGAAGTCATTTTAACAGCTCTGGACATGTTGGCATCCCAAACAGTTTCATGGCAAGCTTCACTAGATGATATGGATTATAATGTGTAAAGACAGGGTCTGACATCACCATTTCCTTTACCTTTGGAAAGCCACCCCCACGCTGTTTTTTCCATTGCCATGTCTTCATATCTGTAATAATGAGTTCATGGGGTGGAGCACAGTATCCTAAAAGAACTGCTACTGTGACACATCCTTTGACCTTGAGGCTTTCACTACTGCAAGAATTTTCTCTGCACACTTATGTAACCTTTGTATATTAATGGTTTGACCACAGTGAGTGAAACAATAGGTAAAGAATTCACACTTGTTGCGTTGTGCTCTGAGTCCATAATCTTTATCTTTTTAACACTATCTTGAGATTTTGGAGATGTTCCTTGCCATCCTCACCAGTAACAATCTCACTCAGGTAACTGAGTGCCTGGGGCAGCCTTGCAGCACCTGATCCATAGTTTCTGCCAGAGTGCAGGTGTAGATGCAACTCCAAAAATAAGCCAACAGCAGTGATAAAACCCTTTGTGTTTATGGTGAGAAACACTTTGGACTCTTCTTCCATCTCCATCTGTAGGTAGTCCTCAGCTGTCCACTTTGCAGAAGTGTTTCCCTCCACAAAGGTTTGCAAAGATATCCCCTATTCCAGGCAGAGGGTATTGATCTACTTTCGGTATGGCGTTGATGTTGACCTTAAAATCGCCACACATCCCGACAGACCTGTTCTTCTTAGCTACGGAGATCACTGGTATTGCACATGGGCTCTACTCAAACTTCAAAATAATTCCTTCAGCCTTCTTGTGATCTGGATCACTGGCTACTTTATCATGGACAGACTGCCTTTGTTAAATTCCACAGATTTCAGATTTTAAAAAATATATACACAGAGGATATCTTTATTATTTGTGATGGGAAAATTCACCACCCTGAATTAGAAAGGGCAATGAATTCCTGAGATTGGTCTCATTCTTCTGAAGTACTATAACTAGTATTTGTTTAAACTCAAGCAACTTGAAAGAGTAAATTGCATTCCTATCTTCATCCCTTTAGATATGAATGAAGTCATTTCTGAAGTTGATCTTCAAGGAATAGTCCAGCTTTTAAAGTGAGGCTGCAGTTTTCTTTCTCTTAAAATGTTATATTTCTAATCTTATTCCTTTTCTTAACAGCTCAATCTTCTTTAAAAAATCAACTGCCCAAATTAAGGTTATGTATGGAATGCAACTGGTCCTGCTAAAGTTGCAAGAGCTAGTGCCTTGAAAGCCTCTTACTCACTCACCTGTTTCCATAGTAACTGCAGCTATAATTAAAGCTTAAATTATGACCTTATCATTCCACTTCTGGGGAAATTGGACACAATATAATTTCTTGCTATTAAGCCAACAGAAATAGGAAATGGGTTGATATTTATTTCCATTGCTTATTTTTATGACCAAAATGGCTGAAAATGTGATGAAAGCTGACTTAACAACATTCAAAAAGTATTTGAATGTTATGAAAAGAGCAATCTGGAACCAGGATTACAAATCCACGGGGCTGCACAAATTACAAAGTTGCATCAATTGAATTTAATGAAAACTAATAATAAACTATAAACAGTAAAATAAGAAAGAGAAAGAAAAGGAAAAAGAAGCAACTGCTGTCATCACAGATCTGTGGAAGAGAAAGAAGATTTTTTAGTGTTCTGTATTGAAAAAATCACTTTAAAACATGCACAGTAATTACATAACACTATTTACTTAAGACACTTGTGCAAGTACTTCAAGATTTACTAAACTATTTGAACAAATACAAACAGCATCCTAACTATCTCATTTATCAGGTAATTTGTGCTGCCTTCAGTTTAGTAATTATTTATTTACCATATTCGTTTTTATAGGAGAACAAAATACACTGTTGATGTGCATTTGGAGAGATCAAAGATTATGCCACAGACAATTAGAAAGGAATTTTACTTATCAGACAGGAATTATTTCAAAAATATATCAAAATAACCAGTGAAATTTATATTTGCAAGTTCAAAGTAAATTTATTATCAAAATACATACTGTATATGTCACCATATACAACCCTGAGATTTACTTTCCTGCAGACCTACTCAAAAAATCCATAATGAATAATAACCATAATTAGAATTGAGGGAAGATCACATGAACTTGGGCGTTTAACCAATGTGCAGAAGACAACAAACTGTGAAAATACAAAAAGAAATAAATAGCAATAATAAATAAGCAACAAATATCAAGGGCATGAGATGAAGAGTCCTTGAAGAATCTCAAGAATGAGAGGTCATCTCATTAAATCAGATAAAGTTCTTATGGGGATTGCAGGGATGATGCTTTCCCAGCTTGAGTTTCCAGAAACACAGATTATGAGAGTCAAAAGGTCAGCAATTCAGGCTTGATTCAGGAAAGAAATGTATTTATCCAGATGAAAGTGAACGTCTGGAATTTTCTTCCCAAGAGGTTATGGAGGCTCAGTTGCAGAGTACATCACAATAAGTGTTCTGATGAATTGCTTTGACCTGAAACATTAATGTGGTTCTATTTCCATACATGCTGCTACCCTGAGTAGTTCCTGCATTTTCTGAAACAATAGAGTAACAATTCAGAGTGGTAAATCTCAACAATGATGCTTCACAGAACAAGCAAGCAATTTAATGGTGTATTAATGGCAATTTAATGAAGATTATATTGCCACTCTGAAAGGTTTGGTGTGGATAAATAGATGTTTAGGATGGACCTCAAGATATGAGGTAGAGTTAAATTTCCTGGAAAGGATCAGGTTTTAACAAAAGCCTCAGTCAATGTTAGTTTACCTTTCCCTCAGGCTGTGCCCTGACAAGGTTGCTTTGAGCAACCATCCATAAAGCATGTATTCAATCTCTTGTGCTAACTACGCAATCAAGGTTGTTTCTGTGGCCAAACAGTCCAATAGATTACCTCAAAGAGAAATCAGATCCAGACCTGGATCAGAGACATAGAGTCTAGCCTAATTTTGGATTCTTCAGTGTTGTGTTGTTATAAAATTTGACCTTTTTTTTCTGGTGTTAGTCTACAATTTACTGAACTCAGTGTTACAATTCGGCATATGGTGATTAGCTAGTTTAGCCTTTGATTTTTATTTAATGAGATACAGGCATTGCTGGCAAGGACTACACTTATTATCCACCACGAACAGACCTTGAGAAAGTAGTAAGCCATCTTGAACTTCCAGTGTCCTTCAGTAGTATTTTTGTGTAAAGTGTTTGACGATATTTTCTTCAAGGTTGTTTTCTCTTTGCAGAGGATGAAAGGTGACAATGATAAGAGACATAGATGGAAATAATAGCCAGAGAATTTTTCCGGGGTGGATGGGGGTATCAGAAGTTCTTTTTACATAGAGAGTGGTAGGTGTGTGGAACAGCATGCCAGGGGTGGTGGTAGAGGCAGATACATTAGGGACATTTAAGAAACTCTTAGACAGAGACATGGATGGTAGAAAAATAAGGGCTGTGCAAGAGAGAAGGGTTAGAGTAAGTTGAAAGGTCAGTACAACATTGTGAGCCAAAGGGCTTCTACCAAGCTGTTCTATAAGACCGTAAGACAAAGGAGCAGAATTAGATCATTCGGCCCATTGAATCTGCTCCACCATTCCATCATGGCTGACTTATTATCCCAACTCAACCCCATCCTCTTGCTTTCTCCCATAACTTTGACATCATGTGTAATCAAGAACCTGTCATCTCAACAAATATATTCAATAACTTGACCTCCACAGCCATCCGTGGAACTGAGCTCCAGAGTTTCACCACCCTCTGGTTAAAGAAATTCCTCATCTCTGTTCTAAATGGGTATCTCTCTATTCTGAGGTTGTGTCCTCTGGTCCAAGACTCTTCCACTATAGGAAACATCCTCGCCACATCTGTTCTATCTAGGCTTTTCAATATTCAATAGGTTTCAGTGAGATTCCCCGTCATTCATGTAAATTCTGGCGAATAGAAGCCCAGAGCCATTCAATGTTCTTCATACGCAAAACCTTTCTGTGGTGAATTACATATACCTGTCTGGACACCCCCCCCCCCCCCCCCCCCGCTGACTGCTCCTGTGGCTCCTCCCATGGACCCCGGTATAGAGGCGATTGGGGACACCGCCCCAGCCTCAGTCTCCAGGATGCAGTGTGGTGGTCACTTGCTGCTTGTTCTTTCTTCCAGCCAATAAAAGCCTGTATCTCGCCTGACGTCTCGGAGAGTTATTGATGGTGCATCACTTTCATTCCTGGAATCGTTCTCATGTGGCTCCTCAGGACCCACACCAATGCCAGCACACCTTTTTCAGATAAGTGGCCCAAAGCTGTTCACAATACTCCTTGTGCAGTCTCAGCAATTCATCCTTGCTACTATAATGTTGGAAAGACAACAACATATTTTCAACTGAGGACAGCGTAAGGCTTGGAAAGGAACCTGTACATAGTATGCATTAACTACCCTTGTCCTTTTTGACAGCTCTAGTTAAGCTTTGGAAGATACAGTCTAAGTAACTCCAGTGCATTTTCTGAACAATGAACATAAGCAAGTGCACAGAAAGAGTGGGTGGGGTATTAATCAAGCAAGATATTTAGTGCTGGATGCTGTCAGGCTGCTTGGTAGTTGAAGGAGTTATTTCCCGCCGATTAAAGCATCAAGGAAGGTTAAAACATCGAGGCGAGTGTGGAAAGTGAGCGGGTGTTCAGCAACATTGACTAATCTCTCTCACTGCTGCTGCCAGACGAAGGTGTCTACACGTGATGATCTCTTCCTCACTGCTCCCGAGGCAAGGACCCTGCATTGGAATGCTCGCTCTCTCTCTCTCTCTCTCGATGCTGTCGGAGATTAGTACTGAAGTTCTGGGCCTGCGATTTATGGATTGGACTGTGGACAATTGGACTCATTCAGTTTTATATTTTTATATTCTATGTTTTCTTTCTCATTGCCGATTTCATGATTTGTTTTCTTTTGTATGTTCGGGGTGTTGATGTGCTTGTTGCTGTTCTGCACAAGTTGTTTTTTTTGCATGGGGGAGCTGATGTTCTTGTCGCTGTTTGATCGTTTTGGTGTTTTTGTGCATGGGGCTGTGTTTTTCTTTGAACTGCTTCCATGGTTTTTTTTTGATTCATGGCTGTCTGGAGAAGGCAAAAATCAGTTGTATACCGCATACATACTTTGATAATAAACTGAACCTTGAACACTGAGGTTAAGCAAACGGAAAAATATTCCAACACAATTATAATGTCGTTTCTCAGGAACCTAGGTGGAATGTACAGTAAACACGAGGAAATCTGCAGATGTTGGAAATTCAAACAACACACAAAATGCTGGTGGAACACAGCAGGCCAGGCAGCATTTTGTGTGTGTTGTTGTAATGTACAGTAATTTTCCAGATCAGTTGCTAATGAGACAGATGTCCAAGTTGGGGTTAGGGTTATGGTTTGGAATGCAAATTTAGTACGAGAAACCACTTTTGTAAATAATGTGAATATGTGCATTTGGAGCTCCTGGGGTTTTCTGAGGGGCCACTTAAACTGCATGGTTGCCTGGGTTGAAAAGATGAAGAAGTATACTGATATACAGTTATAGCACTTACTCCAGTGCTAGTTGGTTAGAAGTAATCAGGACATAATTGTAGATTTCATGTATCGCTTAAAGGGATACACATCATTACACATTCATTTCCTCCTGCAGCTAGGAACAGATAATCTGAAATGTTTAATAGCAGGCATTCTGTGACATATTTGAAAAGATTTATACCAACAATTAAACATCTACTCTGTAAATTCTTTTTCTTCACCTACACAGAGTAAATGCTACCACGCTTAATTGGACACCATAAGAATCACAAGAGTTATGAAATGTCTGATCTCAAGCATTATGCTAGTAGTCTCATTTGAACTGTAAGAGGTTTGGGAAAAGGGCAAGGCTGGCTGCTGCATGACAGAGGGAGAGGTAGGTGATTTAGATACCTTTTTCCCATCCTTCTCCTCTACACTTCCTCCACAAAGATCTCCAGGGGCTCTTCTTAAATAATTCTTGAATCAATAAAGCATTGAAAGGATACAAGTGAAACTTCTGTAATTCTTTCACATTATTATTTTAGTAATATGGCATGGAAACCATTAGATCTGGTAGATTTATCTGTTTAAAATCCCCTTCATTTCCTCCATTAGAATTCTGCTGTTTTAAACCTGAAATCTTGTTCCCCTTGTATTTTTCCTTTCCTCACTGTTTTATTCTCCTTTTGAACTGTGGAAAGGATTATAAAGGGGTCTCTCCAACAATTCTGTATTTTTTAAGCTGTTGCTTATTCAAGAATCCATTCTGTGTTTAAATAGGCTCATGTTATCATTTACCACTTTTATCACAACTTTCAGTGTTCATACTTGCGTTCTCATTTTCCAACTCGTAGTTGTTTTGTGCTGCTTACTGCATACTATATTCCTTTTACTCTGCTGAGTTACCACGTTTCTTCTCTTTGGGTAATTGTACTCCATTTATCACAATTGCTGACGCATATGCCTGAAGATCTGGATAATTTTGCATTTCAAAAGTATTTATTGATCACATATTTTGTAAAAACGTTTTTGCTTTCCTAACAGTTCAATCCATTTTAACGCACTCAGCATAAATCTCATTCCATGTAATTTCCCTTACTTGGTTAGCATGTAATCCTGCTGTTCCTAGAGTTCATTATTAACCTGTATTGTGTTAAAAACATTGAGATACTTTCTTATTTTCAGATTATTTATTCATTCTGGTTTGTTACTCATTACTCAGTCTGGCTTGGTCAATACACCAATCAGTTCCAAACACACTGTTTCATGAAATCTACCCATGAAAAACTATCACTCCTATCCCCATGAGAAAAGTCTTAAAGCTCTCTGTTTCTATCTAGACACCAGACCTATCCAGTTCCATCACCACCACCCTTGCCCTTACCTACCACATACCCAATACATCATTTTCTTTAACTTCTGCCATCTCCAATGGGATCCTAATACTAAGTACATCTTTTCCTCACCCCTTACTCTCCGCTTTCCATCAGAGATCACTCTCTACTTGACTCCCCTGCCTACTTGTTCCTCTTATCACTGCAGGCAGAACAAGTGCTACACTTATCCCTAAAACCTCCTCCCTCACCACCATTCAGGGTCCCAAACAGGCGAGGTGACACTTCACCTGCAAGTCTGTCAAGGCTATATACCTGATGCTCCCTGTGTGCCCTCCTCTGCATTGAGGAGACCCGGCATAGTTTGGAGGACCATTCGTTGAGCACAAAATGCAATTTTTCCCATTTCAATTTGACTTCCCATTCCCATTCTAACATGTCAGTTCATGGCCTTCTCTAATGCCACAATGAAGCCACACTCCAGTTGGAAGTGCAACACCTCATTCCATCTGGGAAGCTTTCAACCTAATGGCAATTTCTCTAACTTCCAGTAATTTCCACCTGCTCCCTCTTCTGTCTTTTTCCATTCCCCATTCCGGCTTCCCTCTTACCCTTTACTCTTCCCTCACCTGCCCATCAGCTTCCTGTTGCCTCTCCTCCTTCTTTCTCCCAAGGTACAACCTCACAGCTTCTTACTTCATATCCCCTTCCTCACCCACTCACCCTCCCTCTCACCTGGTTTCATCCATCACCTGCCAGATTGTACTCCTTCCCGACTGCACCTTCTTGTCCTGGTTTCTTCCCCTTTCCTTCCCAGTCCTGATGTAGGAGCTAGGCCTGAAACACGGACTGTTTATTCCCCTCTGTAAATGCTGCCTGACCTGCTGAATTCTTCCAGCACTTTTTGTGTCTTCCTTCATATAAAAAAAATTTCTATTATGACCCAAGCTTTTGAATGGAAAACAAAGATCTATACTTTTCTGAAAGTCATTCCTAAATATTCTCTGCAGCATCACTGTATTCCAAAGCTGTACATAATACTCAACTAAGTGAGAACTGCATATTACTTATTAATTCAATCAGTTCCATTGCCCATTCACACATGCTGATGCCTTTTCATTTAACTGCTTAATACTGGACATCAGAAATTTCATTAGGCTTGCTTATAAATACTGCAGCTCAATGCCTCACTGCCTAGAGTTCTCCAACTAAGTGCCAAGATTTGGACTCCTTTGCAAGTTGGAAGTCCTAAAGTTGTGGCTGTTCTTTACTGGCAACTGCACTTGCACTTTAGAAACTTTATGGAGGCTAATAGTGCACTGTAAATATGTTGCAGCTCCCCAGACTTTGCTCAATAAAGTTGCATCATCTCAGACCTGAAGCAGGAAAAGATGCCCATTAATTTCAAAAGCTATGCTATCATTCAATGGATCATGAGTGACCTATCATCTAACACTATATATCTGCCTTTGGTTAACCAAAACACTAATGCATCTCAGATACAAAAATAACAGTTGATCTAGCCTCAAATGCCAATTATAGAAATGGACATCAAAATTCTATCAACCTCTGATTTGGAATTTTAATCCTGAAACACACAGCTTTTATTGCATTGCTAGCCCTGAACTCTTCAACCAGTTTCTTTCTACCCAAATATATTTTAATATTTTGTAAATCTCTAATAAATTATAGAACACTACATTACACCATACTTTCCACCTCTTGTTTCAGCTGGACTGTCAATCAATTGCAGTTTATTGCCATCTCAAAATAAGACCTTAATAAAATGAGCAACATTAAATCAATAATTAAACAATGATATTTTTATTTTTAAAAACTACATAGCGTATTTTCACCTCACTGTGCTTCCTTGAGCCATGATTAAAACTTTGTCCTGGACACAAATCCCCACCTCCACCACCACATTGCAGCCCATGAGTTCTTCATGGAATCATTGGAAAAGGCAAAGTGATCACCATCACCTCATGGCAATAAAGCACAATTTTTTTTTAGTCATGATAATCATGATTTAAAAAAAATCACTTGACACTAAGTTTATTCATGTATAATTTTTGGGGGAATCCTTCCAAGACCAACAATTCTTCCAATGTGAGGATGTCCAGATTTGTATAGTATCATTCATGTGTGGATTAATATAGGCATATTTTTATCCTGCTATTTCAGTCCTCTATATATTGTCAACATTCCTTCAGCATTTGTGGTCTAAAAATATGGAAGGTGATAATGAATTCCCTAAGATTTACACCAACCCCAACTAGTCTTTGGAGGTTCCGCAGCAGCTTCAGTCACAAGAGATAAATTAGACACAGCTACTTTCACAATACTGTTGACAGAGAATTTCAGTTGACAATGACCAACGTGAACGTAACATTAAAAGATTATAATTTCCAGTCTCAAAATGAGCAACTTGTTCCCAGTCCTTTTAAAACTACTTCATCCACCTCTGCATTGTATCTACAAGAAAAATAACAAAAAATCTCTCCCCTGCACAAAAATGATTTCCAGAGAATTAAAGGAAAGGAACCGATCAGATAAAGGTATGGAGCTAACTTATATCTCATCATGTTGTGATATATTTAACTCCTTTGAGGGAAACTCACATACATTGCTAAACTTCAGTGTATCAATAAGATGTTGATAGTGGTTTTTCACTTCATCATAGTCAGCAACAAGGCTTCCATTCTGAGGAAATGGTAGTGGCTTTTCATTCAGAAACAACTGGAGTTTGTACTTTTCCCCTATGCTCTGTGATTCGTTGCAGTGGTACAGGACAAAAATAAGGTTTGCGGCAAAGGGTGAAATTTGTCCACTTCTAAATTTGCGATTCTTTTGCTCTTCAAAGTTATTTGCTAGTAAGGGGTGTTCATCCTTAAAATACCCCATGAGAGTCAAAACTGGCAGGAGGGTCTCCGCATGCCCAAATCGCAAGACAGCAGTGTGAGATATTGATTCGTTCCTGTGAAGACAAAAAGAAAGAAAATATGAGTAAGTATTAGTAGAATTTCAAAGGATTTGGCACAAAATAGGATTCTAAAGATCGAACATCCATGCTGTTCAGAATCAGTTAGTGGGTACTTGGAGCCAAATAGAATCCAAGAGTTAAGGAACTTTGCAATGAAGTGCCTTCCACTAGTTGTACTTATTAATGACATGTTTACCTTTTACCATAAAATTATCTTAGTTTTTAAACTTGATCCAGCATTTCTTCTACATTTTGTGCTGTTATTGTTTTGAGTCTTTGAAGCCCTTTGAGAAAATTAACATTCCTTCCCACCAACGAAATTTGTCTTCTGTATGGCCAAAACTAAGAAGTTGACTGAGCCAACTCTAATATTCAATACAATGAAGCATAGACACCTAAAGTGGCCAATCATTTGCAATCATTTTCCAGAAAGCCAGAATGGTCGTGATTCAGTGGGGAAAGAATTTGGCCACACTTCAGTATACTAAGTTTCAAGTAGATGTCATGAATGTTCAAGCTGCTTAAAATGAGTGTGCCATGGGAATACTAATCAAGTTTCCCAGTACTTCGTGAGCTACAGAGCACCATATTATGGAGAGAAGGCAGTACCATGTGGATATTTTTGCCCACACTTAATATAATGAATAATAGATTAAAGGAACAACATATTTTAACAAGGAACAATCTAATCACAAGATGTGAATTGACTCGAGCTCTGCATGCAAAAGTCACAATTATTTTAGTTTAATAATATGCCTTTATAAATAATTCTCAAAATTGGAAATAAAGTTTTAGTTTCTTGAAAAGCAAGCATGTGAAAGAAAAAACTATTCAACTTGCTTTGCTTCATCACAGTATGTGCCATCATAGCTTCCTTACATTCTCCAAGCTGAATGGAAAAGTTAAGTCTCTTAATTCAGTTCTCTAAAGACTCTTCCCAAATCTGGCAGGATACAGGCAGAATCTGGTAGGATGGTACCCCCTAACTAAATCGACTTTGGAAAAAATTATCTTTCTGGTTAAACGTGCTGCAAAGACTTGGAATTGTGGGACCAGGTAACGAACAGGTGACCTCGTTAAGGCATCAGTAATCGCCACATGGGCCACAACCACCATTAGACTTTGGGACCAAATGGAGGGGCGAAGCCCAAGGGCTATTCGACCAGACTCGGCCTTCATGGTTTCCTGCTGTTCCAGGTCCACTCCACACATGTGGGCATGGACTGGTAGGCCAGTTGTGGAAATGTGTTGCTCAACCCCATGTTTTGTGGCTGTGGTGGAGAATGTGGGCTAGGTGAGGTTTGGAAATTTGCCCAGCAGTCAAGTAAACTCACATCCAAGGTGCATGCGCCTGACAGAGTCGTTGTGAGGGAACTTACTGGGGGAGCAGGGTAATGACCCGAAAGTCCTTGACATCTACAAGCCGACAGTTCTAATGATCGACTAATAGTCCTTGGGCACACGAAATCTGCACCGAGCTGAGGTCTAGCTACTTCAGCCAGGATGAAGTTCCATGTGTAACGTTGCCCACTGAAGCAGAGCATCAGTCACCGTGTCCTGTAAGTCTGAATCCTACAGACACTAGTGACCACCAGTGAGGTTCCTTCACTCTTTGCCTTCTTATCAATAGGCGATGCTTGCTGCACACTTACTTGAGCACCCGTGTCACACAGGAGGCATCGCCCTGAAAGGGTGTACGTAATGAACAGTGGACTACCCGAGCAGGTAAAAACTACGGTGTTCACAGATCTCCGATGTTCCGATACATTGGCACTGTCGGCACTTCCTAGTGTTTGCACCAAAGCGAATGTGCTAAAAAAACACAGACCCGATGGTCTATTTTGTAGCATTAGACAGTCGTCTGTTTATGTTGGAGGCCGTGCTGACCAAGCTTATTGAAACAGGGAAATGAGGAAGAATTATTCATCTCTGCCTGGCTGAGCCATTTTATGGCTATCAACGATTTTAGCAAACACCTTCACGGGGTGCATTAGTGAGGGCCATGCAAACTTGATCAGGCAGTTGCTGCATGTTGAGTTCTTTAAAAATAAAAGAAGGATAGTGCTTTCCCAGGAGAGACAGTATGTGGTCCATAGCTCTGAAGGCATAGCATCGCCAAGGCCAGGCAAGCATAGCAACTGTTTGGTGCGCTCAGACTCTGATAGTCCAGAAGACTGCAAAAGGTGAGGTGTCAGCAATTGGTATTTATCATGTTCAGGTGGGTTTTCTAGTAGACTCACACTCTCAAGCCATAGAATTGCTGAGCGATGCTACCACATCGAAATATTTGGTGTGTTGGTCATTTCTCGCAGTGCAAATTGGGCCTCAGCTTGTACAAACTAAACAATGGTATTTTGCTCCCAAAACTTCAGCAGTTTCAAAGCAACAGCATTGGCCGACATGTTCAATAACTCTAGAATTACCCTAGAGCACTGGAGTCACCAACGTAGGTTTTCACAAATAAAACTGTGTGAGCTGTTTCATGTTTAAGAAAAAGCCATAACACATTTTTAACGAACTCCAAAGCCTAAAGCAAAGTGCGCTAAAGGCCCTTCACGTAATTCCGTCATTATGCCAGACCATCCTGTTAAAGCGAAACCCCAACTCAATGTTGCCGGTTGTGGATTATGTACATTTCCACCCAACACAATATCAGAATCAACTCGAGTGAATGCACTACTACTACTATTTGAGTTACTGTCACCTTCCTGCCAGCTTGAACAGTCTGACCATTCTCCTCTGACCGCTCCCATTAACAAGGTATTTTTGCCCACAAAACCGCCACTCACTGGAGGCTTTTTACTTTTTGCACCATTCTGTAAACTCTTTTAGGCTTTTCTGATACCTTAGAACTCATCTTGCTAACGGATGCACAAAATAAATCGACATAAAGCACAGATGCTCACGTGTTTAAAGGCGGCTAGAATGCAGTTCTGGGGGAGGAGCTTGGCTGCTTGGGGCGCGTGCTGCTTTTTTCCATAACGGTGAAAACAGCACCTCTGTTAGCGAAAAACAGGTAACTAATGCAGGTCTTTCATAACAGCGAGGTGTTGTAAAGCGAATGTTCGAAAAACAGGGGACACCTGTAAAGGGGAAGAAAAGCAGAGGCGTGCCTTTTTTCAGATCAAACACTGTAGCTGCATCACCCTCCCACTTACCTCCTCTTCAGTGTAAATAGTATCCATTCTGGCAGCAACACAATATGCAAAAGCACGCAGACATGGTCAAGATGTTCAGTTGTTATTTAGACCAAGCATCAGAACGGGGAAGAAGTGTGATCTAAGTGACTTTCACTGTGGAATGATTGATGTACCAGATAGGGTGGTTTGAATATCTGAGAAATTGCTAATCTTTTGGGATTTTCATGCATAACAGTCTGTCGTTTATCAAGCCTTCCACAGCAGATGACGAAACCTGACCTTCGGCATCGAGGCAGGCAGACATGGGAAAAAAATTACCTGCCTGCCCTGATGGAAACAGACGACAATGAGATGACACCCCAGTCTCCTCTACCTCCCACCACCTCAACCTCCAATGACTCAGCCTAACACACCATAATCAGTGTGCTCGCTGTCTTCCCGATTCCGGTAAGTGATACTACACTGTACATACATTATATAGTATAAATATAGTATATATTATATACTTTATATAGGCTGTGTATTTTTAAGTGTTATTTGGTATGATTTGGCAGCTTCATAGCTTTAAGGCTACTGGAAAGAGTGCTTCTGCCAAGAGCGTTCGCACCGAGTCTTTCTGCCGAGAGCGCTTGCGTGAGATTTTCGCTGTGGTGGACAGTGCTGCAATAATTGCTGAAAAGTATTCCTACTTTATATATATCATACTTTATCATATCATTCCTGCTTTTACTATATGTTACTGTTATTTTAGGTTTTATGTATTATTTGGCATGATCTGGCAGGTTGTTTTTGGGTCTGCGAATACTCACAAATTTTTCCCATTTAAAAAAAATGGTAATTGCTTCTTCACTTTACGACATTCTGGCTTACGAACCATTTCATGGGAACGCTCAACCTTCAAATAGCGGGGGAAACTTGTATTGTCATTCCAGGAGGTCAGCCAAGCTTCAGAATTCATAAGCAAACTGACTCCCAGTTACTTCTTCCCACCTTACTTCCTGTAAAGACTCCCACAACCTGTATGATTGGCATCCCCTCTGAATGGTCATTCCCTGCAGAGTGACAGTATTGTATACCAAGCACAAAACAGACTGCAATTACTCACCAAAGCTACTCTTACAGGATCTCCAAAACCAAAAACGTCTCCCACCATGACGTCCATCTGAATTCTCATAGTAACTTTTTTCATATGATGACTAAACAGTGGATTGTGAGTAGTGGCACGGCTGTACAGCGGTTAGCATAACACTATTACAATGTCAGCAACCCAGTTCAATTCCTGCCACCTTGTGTCAGGAGTAGGTACCGCCTCCCATGACCACATGGGTTTCCTCCAGCTGCTCTGGTTTCTTCCTACATACCCAAGACAAGCGGGTTAGCAGCTTAATTGGTCACATGCGTGTAATTTGGTGGTGGGAGCTCTTTGGACCAGAAGGATCAGTTACCGTGCTGTATCTCTAAAAAGAAATTCAAGCTCTGGCCAGTGGACTGAGAGAGGGTTTGCATGACTCTCTATCAAAGATCAAAGTAAAAGGTCATCTAATTGTCTTGGTAGTTGATGGAAATACAATGACTGAAATGTCTGATCTACTTCAATGCTAGTTTCCTATGCTAGTATGCTTTGTGATCTGAGTATTCATACCCTGCTCGGGAAGAAAATTCAAAAGGTACACTACTCTCTTGTGAAACAATTTCTTCTCGACCCTGTGGTGAATGCTTTTTTGAATTTGAATTTTGAATTATGATCTGTCCAATGGGCCCAAACAGATTAATCAAAAGATGAGGCAAGACATGGCTGGTATTTCAAGGTATTTGTTCCAAACTTTTAATTTGCTTGAAAGCAAATTTAATTTAGGAACAAAATAAAAATGACCTGCTATCTTTCTTTAATCAAATAATGAAAGCATCCATAATCATAACATCATTGGGATAAACCCACATATTAATGAAATTAATATATTTGATGCGTTTGAAAAACAATGCTACTGTATATTTAATATTGAAGTAATAGTTGGCCCTTATACAGTCTTATACAGTCGGCCCTCCTTATCCGCGAATTCCGCATGCGCGAATTCAACCAACCGCGAATTGTAAAAACCTGGAAGTGCTCTTCCAGCACTTGTTGGAGCATGTACAGACCTTTTTTCTTGTCATTACTCCCTAAACAATGCAGTATAACAACTATTTTACATAACATTTACATTGTATTAGGTATTATAAGTAATCTAGAGATGATTTAAAGTATACAGGAGGATGTGCGTGGGTTATCATGCATCGGGATCGAAAAAAATTGAAGTTCTTACTAAGTAAGTCGGAAAAGGTACATCCGGTATTATTTAGCATCAGTTAGTCAAATGTTTGTATATAGTATATATTTTACCTTTCTATGTATATAAAACACTTAAGAACGTATGTTTCAGCACTGAGCCCGGGAACGGAAGTTCCCAAGTTCGATCTAGTGACAGACCACTCCCGAATGCGCTCTGCACTGTGCCAGGTTGATGTGGAGGATAAAAAACCCAAAACCCAATAATTAAACCACTGCGTAGCTTAGTAATAATTGTAGCTTTCATCGGGGCACAGCCTTTCTCACTTTATCCTTTAAAATTGTTCTGATTGTTGACCGACATAGCCTAACGCTTTTACAATTCACCTCTTTCCGATCGCTTTATTATTTACACTTTATTTTCAATCGTTATCGTGATTATTTTCGTGAACAGAAACACTGTGGATTCAGATCGCTACCGCTGAGTCCTAATGTCCACCGCAGGTTACATAAGGTCTGGGTTCCGCTGGGCCCTAAGATCCACCGCATTGAGACAGGTTGAATAAGAGCATCCGTGAATTTTGGTATCCGCGAGGGGTCCCGGAACAAATCCCTCGCGGATAAGGAGAGCCGACTGTAAATATATTGTTAATTAAGCATTCTGCTTCAATTAAAATAATTCATTACAGGTTTATGGGTAAAAATAAATGAATTGGATACATCATCACTTCCACATGAAACGTGCTTATAGTAAACTCAAAGTTAGACTCACATTCCTGGATTCCCATGTCTTTTGAATTATTTTAATGTTTTGAAGTTGCAAAATATACCAAGTGCGGTCAGTTAAGTAAATTTATTTGAATCATCTTTCCAGAGTTTATTGCTGGATCTTAAAACATAGGGGAAGTTAAATGAGATAAAATAGAAAAATACAGAATATCAATGAAAAATGGAGTTCACTGTACCTGCAGGAATAAACTTGATACTTGAAGTTCTTGGTTTTAATTACTTTACTGCACCATTTTACTTAAAGCTGGGGAAAGTCTGCATGCATTGACCTGAGACATCAGAATTGTGTCATACATGTTTGTAGCAACACGTGGGCTCTGACAAACTGATACCCTGTGGTTTTACCCTGATTGCATTAGGAAAACACATCCTTCAGTCTTCTGTGCATTTACATACTATGCACAAGTCTTAAGCACATACATATAGCTAGGGTGTCTAAGGCTTTTGCACAGTATTGTATTTGTCAACATGGAGCTTGTAAATCTGGCAGGAGCAAAGGATGTTGGGAACGGCGAGGGTGGAGCTCCGCAGGAGGGGTGTGGGACAGATGGCGGGGGGTGATGTGAGCGCAGACACACCCAGCCCTAAGACACTAGGCCATGAAATTTGTTATTTTTTGTGGCAGCTGTGCAGTGTAATACATAAAATTACTACAATATGGTGCAAAAGTCATAGGCACCCTAGCTATGTAGAAGTGCCCAAGATTTTTGCACAGTACTGTACTAAGTATTGTCTATGACAGAGTTTAGAATGAAGTGCATTTTTCAGGAATTTGGCATTGGGCACTGCCCAACAGAGAATAATTAGGAGCTGAGTGCTGGGAATGTTGGCCTGGCGTGGACACTGACATTGACTTGCTTAGCTTTCCAATGGATTTGGAGGATTTTGAAAAGCAGCTTTCATTGTATTGTTCCAGTACTTTGATGCCAATTACAGGCAGTCCAAATCACAGAAGCAATAGAGTGACAGGGATTCTAAACTAGTGGATCATGAGTTTTGTGTCAGAACTAAGGGCTTGATCTTCAGATACCTTCTTCCTTAACCAGCCAAAGTAATTATACTGCAGGAAACGAGAAAGATAAAAACTTTCTCTGGAATCCATTGGATGCTAATGACAGTTCAATAGGGATTTCCCCAATTAAAATTGTGTTAGTATAGCCATGAACTTTTTGAATTGGAGAGCAGAACACATGGCCTATTCCTCCTCCTATTTCTTAAATTCATATGAAATGAGTTATATATATGAATGCCAGATGACTTACAATTGAGAATTCATCTCCAGACACAGACTCCCTAACAAAACCAACCCAGATCAGTCCAACAAATGTTCCAGTCAGGCCCGGGTCAGCCAAGAAATTGAAGGCGAGGTCAGTTAATGTATTATCCAGCAGACAGGTTAATATATTTACAGATACATATATAATACTTCCATTATAAACATTCTGTAATAATCTGATCATTGTCTTTCACAGACCCCTTAGCATCATCAACGATCTCTCCCATCTATACAAAAATCTCCTTGATGCCCTACCATCACACAAGAGGTACTGCAGCATTAAGACAAGAACTTTTAGAATGGTAGTGGCTTCTTCTCCCAGGCTGTAAGACTACTGAACTCCATGCCACCACCCAGGTTTCATCACATATGAAGCACTAGTAGTGTTACACTGTTTACTTTTCAACTTGTGTCATAAATGCAGCTTATTTACTTGTGATACTATTACTTTGTGTGTGTGAGTACATATATGGAATGCGTTGTGCACCTTGGTCCCAAGGAACATTGTTTTATTTGGTGGTATACATGTGTACAGTTGAATGACAAGAAGTTGAACTGGAACTCGATGACATTTAATCAAGTTTTTGGATGTAAATATCTTGATAAAACTAATGAAAGCAAGAAACAGCAGCTACCTCTAGCACTAAAATATTTCCTATAGAGATATTAACTGAACTTAAATGCTGATTTGAGGATTACACAATGCATTATTGGACTCTCCATCTGTTCTCCTTCTTCTGCTTCCCTTGTTTTCAATAAGTCCCTTTATTTAATCATCTTAAGTCAAATGTGGCGAATACAGATTAATTCTGCTGTTGAAAATATTTTACAAGTGGCTCAAAATTTGGTCCTTTCTTTTTGTGCTCATTAGGCCTCGGCTCAAATGGTATCCTTCTACCTTTAAAGGATAGTAAAACATTAAGACCATAATACATAGGAGTAGAATTAGGTCATTTAGCCCATCAAGTCTGTTCTACCTTCCCATCATGGCTGATTTAATATCCCTCTCAAACCCATTCTCTTACCTTCTCCCCATAACCTTTGATGTCCTTTCTAATCAAGAACCTATCTACTTCAACTTTAAATATATCCAATGAGTTAGCCTAAATAGCTGTGTGAGGCAATAAGTTCCACAGATTTACCACCCCCTGGCTAAAGAAATACCTCCTCATCTCTATTTAAAAGGGATGCCCTTCTATTCTAAGGCTATATCCTCTGGTCCTGAACTCCCCCACTACAGAAAACAGCCTCTCCAAATTCACTCTATCTAAGCCTTTCAATATTCGGACCCTCTGGACCCTCTACAATGCCAGCAAATCCTTTCTTAGAAAATTGGCCCAAAACTGCTCACAATACTCCAAGTGCAGTCTGACCAATGTCTTATAAAGCCTCTGCAGCACATTCTATTCCTTCTGAAATGCACACTAACAGAAGGATCTTTTGTATCTATGGGCTTCTCACTATCATCTTGTTTATTTTATGTTCACTTGCCCTGTTTCACCTCCACAACTGAATACCACACACTTCTCAAGATTAAATCACTTTGGCTACGTTTCCAAAAATAGTTTTGTGCAGAGGTCAGGGTCTCACTGCCTGTAAGGGTGGTTGAGAAGAAATGTTCATCATATTCAAAGCATGCCTGGATGGCTATTTGAAAAGAAAGACCAGCAGGACCATCGATTTAATGCAGGAAAATGGGATTAGTTTCAGCATTTCTTTTCCAAATGCCACAAGCATGATGAATCAAATGGTTTCCACTGAGTCAAAGTTTCTACAATTCTATGAAAGGTTAACTTGTTTCTCTGTAGCATTTCCTGTTTCCCATACATTACAATTAGGTCCAGATTGTGATGTTACTTGTATCTTATTCCGACTCTGAAACTAAATACAACTAACATATCATTAGTTTACAAAAAGCACAGCATTCTAAATCAATGGTTTACAAATTGTTCCTCACCATCCCCAAATACCTAAAAGGAATAAATGTCCTAACTTGCAAAAGATGGCAACTTCAAGAACAAGCAGGAATTGTGCTTTATTAGTATAGTGCAGCAGAAATAACCTACTGGCAAGACAATAACCACAGGTATTGAGAGGAAGAGTGACAGAAATTTATTAAGTTATGCATCTCGTTTAAATCTTTTTCAAAGGTAAATTTTTCCTTCAATTAATGGGAGGAATGTTGATTGAACTCTTGAAGACAAATCAAAGAGAAAAATAAACTACAAAAGACCATAAGACCATACGATATAGGAGCAGAATTAGGCCATTTGCCCCATCATGTCTGCTCCTCCATTTCAAAATGGCTGACCCAAATGTCCTCTCAGCCCCAATATCCTGCCTTCTCTCCGTATCCCTACATGCCCTGACCAATTAAGAATCTATCAACCTCTTCCTTAAGTATATATAAAGACTTGGCCTCTACAGCTGCCTGTGGCAAAGAATTCCACAGATTCACCACACTCTTGTTAAAGAAATTCCTCCTCATCTCTGTTCTAAAAGGATGCCCTTCTATTCTGGACTATGTCCTCTGGTCTTAGACTCTCCCACCATAGGAAACATCCTCTCCATCAAGGCCTTTCACCATTCTATAGATTTCAATGAGGTCACCTCCCATTCTTTTGAATTCTAGTGAATGCAGGCCCAGAGGTATCAAATGCTCTTCATATGACAAGCCATTCAATCCTGGAATCATTTTTCTTTGAATCCTCTCCAGTTTCAGCACACCCTTTCTAAGATAAAGGACCCAAAGCTGCTCACAATACTCCATGTGAGGCCTCAACATTACATCCTCACTTTTATATTCTAATCTTCTTGAAATTAATGCTAACATTGCATCTACCTTTCTCACCACAGACTCAACCTGCAAATTAATCTTTAGGGAATCCTGCACAAGGACCCAAGTTCCTTTGCACCTCAGTTGTTTGTATTTTCTCTCCATTTGGAAAGTAGTTAACCCTTTCATTTCTTCTACCAAAGTGCATGACCATTCACTTCCCAACACTAAGACCAGTCTAAGAGAGTCTAAGACCAGAAGGCACAGCCTCATGATAGGAGGGTGTCCTTTTAGAATGGAGATGAGGAGAAATTTATTTACCTAGAGTGGTGAATCTGTGGAATCCTTTGCCATAGGCAGCTGTGGAGGCCAAGTCTTTATGTATATTTCAGGCAAAGGTCGATAGATGGATCAGCCATGATGAAATGGCGGAGCAGACCAAATGGCCTAATTCTGCTCCTATATTTTGTGGGCTTATACCCTTGCTAAAGCCTTTACCCTTCTTGTTAAATTTGATGTTGTAGATACTTTAGCAGATTAATGAAAAGGGTACTTGAAGATCAAGACCTTAGTTCTGGCACAAAACTCATGGTGCACAGGGGAGAATCCCTTCCCCTTTATTTGCCTCTGAGATTTGGACGACCTGTAATTGGCCCATCAAAACACAGGAACAGTAACATGAAAGCTGCTTTTCAAATTCTCCACATCCATTGGAAAGTTAAGCAAAACCAAGCCAACATTCCAACACTGAAATCTTAAGTATGCTCTGGACAGGACGAGCATTCGGATGCCTGATGCCAAGTTCCTGAAACATGCACTTCATTTCAAGCTCTGTCACAGGAAATGATTATTAAGTGGACAGAAGACTGAAGTATGCAATTTTTCCAATGCAATCAGGGTAATGTCACCAGAGTATCAGTTTGTGTGAGCCCACATGCAAATAGATTAAATCCAAGAACTTCACATGTATCAAGTTTATTCCTGCAGATACAGTGAACTCCATTTTTCATAGATATTCTGTAGTTTTCTATTTTATCTAACTTGCCTTGTGTTTAGACCCATCAATAAAATACAATGAACTCAGCAAAGATGATCCAAATATATTTACCTCACTGACTGCACTATTCTTCAAAAGCATACAAGTGTTGCATCAAAAGTATCATTTCATTAATATATGAAAGGCAAGGTAGCATAGCGGTTAGCGGAATCGCTTTACAGCTCCAGCGATCACCTTCCCAGCAGATGTGTTAAATAGCACAGCAGAAACCAAACGTAGGGCAGAAAAAATAAATTATATTAGAAGTTGCAGAAAAACATCTACAGATAAAAGACAACTCTATAAGTTATTAATGATGCTCTTCAAGGATGGGTAAATAATATTGAGCAGAGGTTTTTCTAATCTTACAATGGAATGCTAGAAGCTTGTAGATAATGGTCAAGAATTTAAGAAATTTCTCAAAGATTTACCAAATAAACCAGGTGATATTCAATTGAAATCTTGTCTAAGGTTTAAGGTTGATATGACATATGTTGGATGGGTGGTGACACTTGTAGCCTGTCTCCCACCCCAGCAAAAACCTTGCTGATTTGATGTGATGCAAACAATGTATCTGCAGATTTCCTCGTGTTTGCTATTCCACTATATGTTCTCTTTTCAGGCTTCCAGCCAGGTACAAATATCAATTTTAACCAACATTTTGATGCCAAATTCTGCCACCTAATGGAGGGTGATGCATGTCTAGTCTGCTGGTCCACTGGACTGGACTTACCCAGGTGTCATCCCTGAAGAAGATGGCAGCAGAGTTTGCCATCAAAACGTCAGTTATAATTGATATCTGTATCCGGCTGGAAGCCCAGTAGGAGCTTATTTGTCACGTACACTAGGAAAGCACTTGATCTTTTTTCACTGCATGTTTCGATATACACGTGACAAATAAAGCTAATCTTTATATAATGATTATGATTAAGCATGTTTAAAATATTTGATTAAAGAAGGATAGTAAGGAATTTTACTATGTTTTTATGTTTTCAATGGGATTAAACATTTGGAACAAATACCTTGTTAGATATAAATAAGAGTTAATTGAAACCTATGCAGAGGACTGGGGTGCATGGGATGTCCAGGGAGGAGTGGCACCTCTAGTGGTGGGCTTGTCGTGCTCTACCCAGAGGCAGTTCATCCACCTGTGGTCCCCACCTACTACTCAGCTCTCACCTGTGGCTCCAAGTAACTGTTTACCGGTGATAGTGGCCACACTCCTTTTCTTCGGAATGCAGGCTAAACCAGGTGAGGGTATCCAGGATCCTCCAACCCTGGTGGGATAGGGATATGTCTACCCCAGCATGTGAGGCCCGTTCTGGCAGACTAGATGGACGAGATCAACTACAAGATCCGATGGCCAAGAAGGCAGTGCTGCAATGCTTTGTGGAGATTGAAGGGCATGATGAGGTACAGTAGGTGCCATGACTAACCACTGCAGCCAAGGAAGTCTTCAGTTGTGACAATTTTTTCTACCACCTGACCAAGATTTTTGAATCTTTTTCAAGCCACTGCAACGGCCTTTTCACTATAAAAATCCTCCCGCATACGTTTTTCTCTGCATAGCTCTTTTAATAAGCTGCACAGACAAACTTCATTGTCAGAAACGATGGACAACCAATGTACAGAGGACTGACTTCCTCATCATGCTTCACATCAGGTTGAGTCACAAAGGTGGAAGTGTGGAGAAACTAGGCTAATCAGGAGGTTTAAAATCTCTTCTTTCCTATTCAATGTGGGTGCAGTCTTGTCAAATTCCATGACCTACAGCTGCACTCAAATCAATACCTATCTATCTATATATAAATATCTCTCTCTTTCCTTCTGTTTTTGTGGATGTCTGCGAAGAGTAAGAATTTCACAGGTTGTATACTCTATACAATCCCTGACATTAAATGGAAACATTGAGCATTGAACCATTAAGACGAGGCAAAGCTGACTGAAGGAAGATGGAAGGCACTTGGAGGATGTGGGATGGGAGAGTAAAGCAGAATAGTCAGTGGGGGGGGGGGGGGGAATGAAGTTTGAAGAATAAATAATAAACATGGGAATTATTTTAGTGGGGACCTAATCTGGTGTGCACTGTGAAGACAAGACTATCTGGGAGTGCCCAGTTAATTTCATTTGCAAAATCCCGAAAGTAGTAATGCACAACAACAACATAATATGCATTTCTCACATGGAAACGGCATCCAATGTATGAGGTGTAGTGCATTCTGGGAACTGCTAATCAAATTTCCATAATAACACAATGATCTAGAAATTATTCTTCTTGCATTTCAATCAGTTGCAAATATGCTTTTATCTGTGCAACATTGAAATAAACAGCAGCAGTCCATCTAAATTCTAGACAGGATGACTTAGTTTTCTTCCCTTCAGTTTCAGAAACGTTGCTTAATGAAAATATATTTAGTCTGTGGCATGCTCTGTTATCGAGCACAATATGAAATAAATCCAATGTTATTAAATTCTTTTCCCTAGTAACTGAGTTGCTAAATGTATTTGTAGACAATACAACTACGTCCTGGACCTAGACACAGCACTGGGATATTTGTTCAGGAAGTTTTGCTTATACCAGTGCTAAATCTTTCTCTCTGTGCCCAGTAATATTTCTGTGCACTTTACCTGTTCTGCTCTTTTCAGACAGTGATACATGAAAATGGAGCCACAATATATGAAAGTATCTCAAACTATGTACCAACACCTTCATTATCAGAATTGAAAAAGCTGTAGAAAGGTGGAATTTCCGTGTCCCATGTAACAAAAAGAGAAGCATCTTCCATTGTTCCCATAATTGAAGAAAAAACATTATTTATTTATTTATTGGGCTGCAACATACAGTAGGCACTTTTGCCCCTTTTGATACACAAAGCCCGGCAACCCTAGTCTAATCACAGGACAATTTACGATGACCAACTAACCTGTCATCCGGCACGTCTTTGGACTGCGGGATAAAACCAGAGCACTCGGAGGAAACCCGCACAGTTACAGGGAGAACGTGCAAACTCATTACAGACAGCAGCAGGAAATGGACCCGAGTCACTGGTAACGTAAAGTTTGGTGCTAATCACACTACCTTGCACCATATTGCTGGTGCCCTGATATCTAAACAAACAAACAAAAATAGATGGAGAATTTGTTTCACCCAATTCTTATGGTAATTGTGGCAAGGGTGCAAGGAACACATGACAGAAGATCACCTGTATACAGGCAATCCCCAGGATATGTTATGTTTCCATATCCTCGAACTGTTTACAAGTCAGAACAGTGCATGGAAAAGGATCACAGAAACGAGAATGGGCGGAAATGGGAAGAGCAGATCTAAGACGGCCTTAATGACTCAAAGAAAGTGACTGAGTCTGCTTAGTGCTCCTAGGTAGCTCGGCGGCAGGGTGGAGAAAGGCACAGGGAAATGGCCGCTCCTATCTGGGAGTAGATACCTGAAGCAGCCAGCAAATCTAATCCCCATCTCACACCCCCACCCCACCATCTCGAACAGTCTCGAACACTGTTCATAACCTAGGGAGGAGCTGTACAATCTTTTAGACTGGTCCTTAAATTTTGAAGCTAAAACTGCTCCTTTATCTGCACAGGGGTGAGGAAGGCACAAGTAATTCTGTTATGAATTCATTACTACTTTGGTGGAACATAGCCAGCAAGTCTAAATGTTTACACAATTTAAACACAGAAATTAAAATACACAGCCCTAGGTGAAAAATACAGATGCCTCTTAGTCACAAAAGAGAAATGTACTCAGATCCAAACCACATTACATATAATTTCAGAGAAAAGGAAAAGTCACCAGGTAACCAGAACTGTTTGTATTCTAAAGGATCAATTGTTTCAAGATTTAGTTTGGAAAAAAAATGATGGAATACCTACTCACTCTTTAAACAACATAATAATCTAGATTCTAATGCAAAAGGAACCCCTTTGGGTTTGAGTTCACTATTAATTAAAAAAGTTTTGGCATCTAAATAAGGAAAGTTAAACGTCAAATCCATAAATTCTTGCAGATCCATCCAGAAACCCACAGGTTGTGATATGACCATACTTCTTGAGGGGATGAGCATTGAATTTTGAATTCCCTCTTTAGCTTTTGCCAGCATCACACAGCTTGGGACTCATCACATCCTTGCTCCAAATGGGGATCAAAGACCTGAATTCCAAAGGAAAATTTAGACTGGCCATCCTAGCTAGCAAGCCAGTACTGTATTTCACTAAGTACAACATCAAGAAGCCTTAATAAAGCTGACGTCAATGGACATCATGGCAAAAGAAAATAGTCCAATGGCAGGAGCCATACATCACAAAAACAATCAAGGCTGTGCTCGTTTGGAGGTTATCAACAGGGTATCATAGCAGTTCTTTAGGGCTCAAAAAGTTCCAGCTGTTTCATTCATGAAGTCCTTTCCATCATTATAAAATTATAAAACACTCTGCCTGAAGGTAGCAAAATCGACAACATTCAGGCATATGCTGATAAGTGTAAAGAAATACCTGCAATGCAAAAAAAAACAAGGTATCGACTATTTCCTATAAGGAAGACTTTAATTACTATCACCACCAAGAGAAAATCTGCATATGCTAGAAATCCAAAGCAACACACTTAAAGTGCTGGAGGAACTCAGCAGGTCAGGCAGCATCTATGGAAAAGAATAAACAGTTGACGTTTTGGGCCAGGAGCCTTCATCAGGTACTGGACAGCTGAGTTCCTTTAGCATTTTGTGTGTATTGCTTTAAGTACTATCCTAATGATCAATATGAGTTCTAACATCCCGCCCCCCCCAACCTAAATCAGCACTGTGGGGAACAATTGACCAGGACCTCAACTAAATCAATTACATAAAGACTGTGGCTACAAGAGCAAGCCACAGTCAGAGAGTCATAGAACAATACAGTAACGAAATGGACCTTCAGCCCACCTAGTCTGTGCCAAGCTATTAATCAGCCTAGTCTTACTGACCTGCACCCAGACCATAGTCCTCTATACCCTCCCATCCAGGTACCAATTCAAATTTCTCTTAAATGTTGAAATTAAACCCACATCCACCACTTTGCTGGTAGGTCATTCCACACTCTTACCACCCTCTGAGTGAAGAAGATCACACTCATGTTCCCCTTGGACATTTCACCATTCACCCTTAACCCACGACCTTTAATTCTCATCTCACCCAACTTTAGTGGAAAAAGCCTGCTTGCATTTACCCTATCTATAACCCTTCATAATTTTGTATACCTCTATCAAATCTCCCTCCATTTGTCTATACTCTAGGGAATAAAGTCCTAACCTATTCAACCTTTCCCTCTAACTCAAGTCCTTGAAACATCCTTGTAAATTTTCCCAGCACTCTTTCAATCTTATTGATGTTTTTCCTGTAGGTTGTGACCAAAACTTGGCTGACTTGGAGACTTGGCTGGCACCAGGGCAGGAATGGATTCTCAATATTCCTGGATTTCAGTGCTTTAAAAGGGATATAGAGGGAGGGAAAGGGGAGGAGGGGTGACATTACTGATCAGGGATATTACAGCTGCAGAAAGGGTGGGTAATGTAGCAGGATCCTCTTTTGAGTCAGTATGGGTGGAAGTCAGGAACAGGAAGGGAGCAGTTACTCTACTGGGGGTATTCTATAGGCCCCCTAGTAGCAGTAGAGATACCGAGGAGCAGATTGGGAAGCAGATTTTGGAAAGATGCAAAAATAACAGGGTTGTTATCATGGGTGACTTTAACTTCCCTAATATTGATTGGCACTTGATTAGTTCCAAGGGTTTAGATGGGGCAGAATTTGTTAAGTGTGTCCAGGATGGATTCCTGTCACAGTATATTGACAGGTCGACTAGGGGGAAAGCCATACAAAATCTAGTATTAGGTAACGAACCGGGTCAGGTCACAGATCTGTCAGGTGAGCATCTGGGGGACAGTGATCACCGCTCCCTGACCTTTAGCATTATCATGGAAAAGGATAGAATCAGGGAGGACTGGAAAATTTTTAATTGGGGAAAGGCAAATTATGAGGCTATAAGGATAGAACTTGCGGGTGTGAATTGGGATGATGTTTTTACAGGGAAATGTACAATGGACATGTGGTCGATGTTTAGGGATCTCTTGCAGGTTGTTAGAGATAAATTTGTCCCGGTGAGGAAGATAAAGAATGGTAGGGTGAAGGAACCATGGGTGACAAGTGAAGTGGAAAATCTAGTCAGGTGGAAGAAGGCAGCATACATGAGATTTAGGAAGCAAGGGTCAGATGGGTCTACTGAGGAATACAGGTTAGCAAGAAAGGAGCTTAAGAAGGGGCTGAGAAGAGCAAGAAAGGGGCATGAGAAGGCCTTGGCGAGTAGGGTAAAGGAAAACCCCAAGGCATTCTTCAATTATGTGAAGAATAAAAGGATGACAGGAATGAAGGTAGGACCGATTAGAGGTAAAGGTGGGAAGATGTGCCTGGAGGCTGTGGAAGTGAGTGAGCTCCTCAATGAATACTTCTCTTCGGTATTCACCACTGAGAGGGAACTTGATGACGGTGAGGACAATATGAGTGAGCTTGATGTTCTGGAGCATGTTGACATTAAGGGAGAGGAGGTGTTGGAGTTGTTTAAATACATTAGGATGGATAAGTCCCCGGGGCCTGACGGAATATTCCCCAGGCTGCTCCATGAGGCAAGGGAAGAGATTGCTGAACCTCTGGCTAGGATCTTTATGTCCTCGTTGTCCACGGGAATGGTACCGGAGGATTGGAGGGAGGTGAATGTTGTCCCCTTGTTCAAAAAAGATAGTAGGGATAGTCCTGGTAATTATAGACCAGTGAGCCTTACGTCTGTGGTGGAAAAGCTGTTGGAAAAGATTCTTAGAGATAGGATCTATGGGCATTTAGAGAATCATGGTCTGATCAGGGACAGTCAGCATGGCTTTGTGAAGGGTAGATCGTGCCTAACAAGCCTGATAGAGTTCTTTGAGGTGGTGACCAGGCATATAGATGAGGGTAGTGCAGTGGATGTGATCTACATGGATTTTAGTATGGCATTTGACAAGGTTCTACACGGTAGGCTTATTCATAAAGTCAGAAGGCATGGGATCCAGGGAAATTTGGCAAGGTGGATTCAGAATTGGTTTGCCTGCAGAAGGCAGAGGGTTGTCCTGGGACCTCTACTTTTTGTGATTTTTATTTACGACCTGGATGTGGGGGTAGAAGGGTGGGTTGGCAAGTTTGCAGACAACACAAAGGTTGGTGGTGTTGTAGTGTAGAGGATTGTCGAAGATTGCAGAGAGACATTGATAGGATGCAGAAGTGGGCTGAGAAGTGGCAGATGGAGTTCAACCCGGAGAAGTGTGAGGTGGTACACTTTGGAAGGACAAACTCCAAGGCAGAGTACAAAGTAAATGGCAGGGTACTTGGTAGTGTGGAGGAGCAGAGGGATCTGGGGGTACATGTCCACAGATCCCTGAAAGTTGCCTCACAGGTAGATAGGGTAGTTAAGAAAGCTTATGGGCTGTTAGCTTTCATAAGTTGAGGGATAGAGTTTAAGAAACGCGATGTAATGATGCAGCTCTATAAAACTCTAGTTAGGCCACACTTGGAGTACTGTGTCCAGTTCTGGTCGCCTCAGTATAGGAAGGATGTGGAAGCATTGGAAAGGGTACAGAGGAGATTTACCAGGATGCTGCCTGGTTTAGAGAGTATGGATCATGATCAGAGATTAAGGGAGCTAGGGCTTTACTCTTCAGAGAGAAGGAGGATGAGAGGAGACATGATAGAGGTGTACAAGATATTAAGAGGAATAGACAGAGTGGACAGCCAGCGCCTCTTCCCCAGGGCACCACTGCTCAGTACAAGAGGACATGGCTTCAAGGTAAGGGGAGGGAAGTTCAAGGGGGATATTAGAGGAAGGTTTTTCACTCAGAGAGTGGTTGGTGCATGGAATGCACTGCCTGAGTCAGTGGTGGAGACAGATACACTAGTGAAGTTTAAGAGACTACTAGACAGGTAAATGGAGGAATTTAAGGTGGAGGGTTATATGGGAGGCAGGGTTTGAGGGTCGGCACAACATTGTGGGCTGAAGGGCCTGTAATGTGCTGTACTATTCTATGTTCTATAAAATTGTACACAATACTCCAAGTAAGTTCTCACCAACTCAAACATTCTACCCAATGAACTCAGCACTTTGATTTATGAAGGCCAATTTGTCAGAAGCTTTCATTATGACCCTAACTACCTGTGACGGTACTTTTAAGGGATTACAGATCAGTATTCAGAGATCCCTTTGATCTACTGCACACCTCAGTGCCATACTGCTCAGCATACAAGTCCTACCCTTGTTTGTCCTTCCAAAGAGCAAGATTTCACACTTATCGTTATTAATATTCATCTGCCATTTTTCAGCCCATTTTCCCAGTTCTTCCAGATCCTGCTGCAAGCTTTAATAACCTTCCTCACTGGACTACCCCCTCCCCCCAAGAATCTTGGTGTCATCCAAAAAATCTGCTAATCCACTTCACATTTTCATCCAGATTATTATCATCCATATATAGATAACAAACAGCAGACACAGCACCAATCCCTGTGTCACACTGCTACACATAGGCCTCCTGTTGGAGAAGCAACCGTCTTTTACTGCTCTCATGAAGCCAATGTCTAATCCAATTTACTATCTCACTTTGAAAGCTGAGTGACTAAACCTTCTTGACCAACCTCCTATGTGGGACCTTGCCAAAGGCCTTGCTAAAGTTCATGTAGTCAACATCCACTGCCTTGCTTTCATCCATTTTCCTGGTAACTTCCTCAAAAAACACTATATGATCGGTTAGACATGACCTACCACACAGGAAGCCATGTTGATTATCCAAAATCTTATATACCCGGTCCCTCAGAACATCTTCCAATAACTTAGCTATTACTGATCTCAGGCTCACTGGCCTATAATCTCCTGGCTTATTCTTAAGGCCTTTAAGCAACATCCAATCCTCTGAGACACCTGATTCATGTACATTTTAAATATCTCTCATAATGCCACTACAATTTCTGCACTAGCTTCCCACGGGGTCCGAAGGAACACCTTATCAGGCCTGAGGATTTATCCGCCCCAATTTGCCTCAAGACAGCTTGCACGGCCTCCTTCTTTGTAACCTGTATATGACCTCACTGCTTTCCTGACTTCTATAGACTCTGAATCCATTTAAAATCCATTTAAGATCTCCCCCAACTCTTTCAGCTCCATGCATAGATTAACATTCTGATCTTCCAGAGGACCAATTTTGGCCCTTCCTATTCTTTTGCACTGTATATATCTGTAGAAGCCTGGGGATAATCCTTGTCTGCTAGAATAGCCTCATGCCTTCTTTCGGTTCTACAGATTTCCTTCAGGTCTCCTGCACTTCTTATACTCCTCAAATACCTCATTTGCTGCTTCCCGCCTATACCTGCAATGCATCTCCTTCTTTTTCTTAACCAGGGCCTCAATATCTCTCGAGAACCAAGGTTTCCTAAAGCTGTTACCCTCGCCTTTTATTCTGACTGTAAAATACAGACTCGGTACTCTCAAAATTTCACTTTTGAAGGCCCCCCACTTACCAAGGACACTTTTGCTAGACAACAACTTGTTCCAATCCACAAACACAAGAGAGTCTGCAGATGCTGGAAATCCAGAGCAACACACACAAAATGCTGGAGGAACTCAGCAGAAGAGGCAGCATCTATGGAAATGAATAAACAGACGACGCTTCAGGCTGAGACCCTTCTTCAGGACTGGAAAGAAAGAGGGAGGATGCTAGAATAAGAAGGATGGGGGAAGGGGAAGGAGGACATACTAGTATGGTGATATGTGAAGCCAGGTGGGAGAGGAGGATGAAGTAAAAAGCCAGGAGGTGATAGGTGGAAAAGGCAAAGGGCTGAAGAGAAGTAATCTGATAGGAAGGAGAAAGGAAAGGAGGAGGGACACTAGGGTCAGGTGATAAGAAGAGATAAGAGACCAGAATGAGGAACTGTGGAAGGAGGAAGGGGGAGGGGAAAAATTACTGCATGTTGGAACATCAATGCTCATGCTATCAGATCGGAGGCTACACAGATAGAATATGAGGTGTTACACCTCCAGCCTCAGAGTGGCCCTATAGTGGCAGAAGAGAAGGCCAAGGACTAACGTGTCAGAATGGGAATGGGGATAGGAATTAAAATGGTTGGCACTGAGAAATTCTGCTTTTTGCAGATAGGGCAGAGGTGCTCAACAAAATGGTCCTCCAATTTATGCTGGGTTGCTGAATCTATGTCAGGTTGCTTGACAATGCAAATCCACACTTGGCAGCTGCTTTCTGATACCATCAAAATTGACCTTTCTCCAAGTTCACAACTTCAAAACAAATTTATTATCAAAGTAGATATATTTCACCATATACAACCCTGAGATTCCTCCTTCTTGTGAGCATACATAGTAAATCCAAGAAACATAATAGAATCAATGAAAGACTGTACCCAACAAAACAAACAATCAATGCACAAGGGACAACAAACTGTGAAAATAAGAAAGATAAAAATAACGTGAGATGAAAATTCTTTGAAAGTGAATCAGTAAGTTGTGGCAACAGTTCAGTGAAGGGGTGAGTGAAGTTATCCCATCTAGTTCAAGAACATGATGGTGGAGAATTAATAGCTATTTCTGAATCTGGTGGTTTGGTTCCAGATTTAGAATCTCAACCTGAGGACCAAACCTATTCTACTCCATAATTAACTTGAAACTAATGGCATTATGATCACTACGTGCAATGTGTTCCCCTACACAAACTTCTGTCACCTGGCCTGTATTATTCCTTAATAGGAGATCTTGTAACACACTCTTGTTGGGACCACTATATACTGATTAAGGAAACTTCACTGAACACATCTGACAAACTCTATCCCATCCAGTCCTTTTACAGTGTGGGAATCCCAGACAATATGTGGAAAGTTAAAATTATCTGCTATCACAACCTTTCATGCAATACTCCTTGTACTTAAAAATACATAACTCAGAACATTAGCTCCACCATGCTCAACTTTTTGATCCCTGACTTTGTATGCAGGCCAAATGACTTTCCCCACAATCACTGCACTATTTGCTCTGGAACTCTAGTTCCTACCCCCCTAAAACTCTAGTTCAAACCACCCCATGCAGCACTAGCAAACCCTCCCAGAAAAATATTAGTTTCTCCTCCACTTCAGATGCAAACCATCCCTCCTGTATAGATCTGCCTTCCCTGGAAGAGAGCCCAATAACCTAAAAATCTTATGCCCTGATGGCATAATCTTATAGGTAGCAACCCTGAAGGTCCTGCCCTTTAACTTAGCACTTAGCTCACTGAACTCACATTGCAGGACCTTGTCATCCTTCCTACCTATGTCATTAGTGCTGAGGTAGACCACAACCTCTGGCTGCACATCTTCCCACTCAAGAATGTTGTGGGCTCAATTTGAGATGTCTTATCTACAGATAGATGAACTCCAGATCTTCCAGGAGGCAACATTCCTACCATTCTCATTCTCTTCCACAGAACGTCCTGTTTGTTTCCACAACCAATGAATCCTGTATCACTACAGCTCGCCTCTTCTCCCTCCTTCCTTCTGAGCGAGAGAGCCACATTCAGTGATCTATCAGATCCAGACTATCCTCTTTCCCCTTCCTGATGGTCACCCAGTTACCTGTGTCCAACACCTTGGGTGTAACTATCTCTCTATATGTCCTGTCGATCCACACCTCAGCCTTCTGGAAGATCTGGAGTTCATCTATCTTCAGCTCTAATTTTTTTAAACACAGTTTGAAAGCAGCTGATAAAAATATCAGAACTCAGCAGGCCAGACAGCATCTATGGGAGGAGCAAACATGAGGAAATCTGCAGATGCTGGAAATTCAAACAACAACACACACAAATTGCTAGTAGAACACAGCAGGCTAGGCAGCATCTATAGGGAGAAGCGATGTTGACGTTTCGGGCCAAGATGTCTCCGGCTTGGCCCGAAACATCGACATCGCTTCTCCCTATAGATGCTGCCTAGCCTGCTGTGTTCGACCAGCATTTTGTGTATCTGTGGGAGGAGGTAGTCAGCTGAAAGCAGCTGATGTACTTCTTGCAGTGTAGTTGTCATGGATATCCTGCCTTCCCACATCCCGTAAGTGGGACATTCTACTATCCTGCCTCGTACCACCATTGCTCTAACTGCGCAATAATTAAGAAAGAAAGAAAGAAAAATTAGACCAAAAAAACACCCACAGCCACACCCCTGCTAAGCCACTAAGAGCCAAAGCCTGAATTCCCCACTTTAACACTGACCCACTGAGCTTAACCTAACTTCTCTTTATTGATCCTTGCTGAGTGCCAAATTATGCACAATCCAATGTCTCCTCGGGGACTGTGGTGTGGAAAATGTCTATCTCCTGCTATACAATCCAACATCTCCACGGGAACGGTGGCACGCAAAATGTCTATCTTCTGCAACGTCTCCACAGGAAATGTGGTGCGCAGAGGCCAAGTATCTTGTGATCTTGTGGCAAGAGGCTTACTGCCTTACCCAGGGCCTTTCAAAACCCTGCAAAGTACAAGTCAGGAGTGTAATTGATTACTCTCAGTTGCCCAGATGATGCAGCATCAACAATTCTCAAAACTGTTCAACACCATCTAGGACAAAGCAAGTTGATAGCAAGGCATACCATCAACTACCCTCAACTTTCATTCCCTCTGAAAAGCAAAGATCCACACATCAGGATGCTTGTTATCGACTATAGATCAGCAGTTAATATTATCATTCCCTCAAAGCTAATCAGTAAGCTTCCAGACCTCGGCCTCAATGCCTCCTTGTGCAATTAGATCCTCAATTTCCTTGCCTTCAGACCCCAGTCAGTTCGGATTGGTAACAACATCTCCTCCACAATCTCCATCAGCATAGGTGCACAACAAGGCTGGGTGCTCAGTACCTTGTTCCACTTGTTTTATACTTATGATTGTCCTGGAACCTGGTGGTGCGAGTCCTGAGGCACTTGTATCTTCTACCTGCTGGAAGCTGCGAGAAAGGGACATGAAGCGACCACTCCCCGTTGAACATCGATACGGCTCCTCGGTAGAGATCGTTAAGAGCACCAAATTTCCTGGTGTTCACCTGGTGGAGAATCTCACCTGATCCCTCAACACCAGCTCCATAGCAAAGAAAGCCCAGCAGCGTCTCTACTTTCTACAAAGGCTGAGGAAAGTCCATCTCCCAAACCCCATCCTCATCACATTCTACAGGGGTTGTATTGAGAGCATCCTGAGCAGCTGCATCACTGCCTGGTTTGGAAATTGCACTATCCCGGATCGCAGGTCCCTGCAGCAGATAGTGAGGTCAGCTGAGAAGATCATCCGGGTCTCTCTTCCCACCATTACGGACATTTACACTACACACTACATCCGCAAAGCAAACAGCATTATGGAAAGCCCCCATGCACCCCACATACAAACTCTTCTCCGTTCTGCCATCTGCGAAAAGGCACCAAAGCATTCGGGCTCTCACAACCAGACTATGTAACAGTTTCTTCCCCTAAACTATCAGACTCCTCAATACCCAGAGCCTGGACTGACACCTTACTGCCCTATTGTTTGATCCAGTTTACAGTTACTGCTCTATAGAATTGCTAAGTACACCCAAGGGAAAAAGAATCTCAGGGTCATATGTGGTAACATGTATGTACTCTGATAATAAATTTAACTTTGAACTTTGTGAGGCTAAGCAAAGCTCTAATGCCATATTTTAGTTTCTCGATGGATGAATCAAAGATGGTGATGGATCAGCATACAGGAGGGAGATTGGAAATCTGGCTGACAGCAAGACCAAGGAGCTGGTAATTGACTTCAGGAAGAGGAAACCGAAGGTCCATGAGCCAGGCCTCATCAAAGAAATCAGAAGTGGAGAGGGTCAGCAGCTTTAATTTCCTCCGTGTTATCATTTCAGAACACCTGTCCTGGGCCCAGCACGCAAGTGCAATGAGGAAGAAAGCACAGCAGCGCCTTTACTTCCTCAGAAATTTGTGAAGGTCTGGCATTACATCTAAAACTTTAGGGGTGGAGTTTCAAGATGGCGACGTAGACATCTGCCTTTTAGGCGCTCTTCATTTTTTAAGCTATAATCACCCTTTAATCAAATCTTTTTGTACTTAATCATATGGGTTGATATTTATGATTTACTTTTCTTTTTAAAAATAACACTGGATTTAATTTTTTCAAACTTAAAATGTCTGTATCTAAGAAATCGTCTAAAGACCCTATATCTCTCGATGCAATCTCCAATCTTCTGGATACTAAACTGGATACTAAACTTGCAAGTCTGGAAAACAAACTTACTGCGAAAATATCGGAGCTTGAAGAAGTCGTGATATCAAGCTTCAATTGCAGGCAGCAGTTATTGAACGTCATGAAGAAAAGTTTGTGGCTCTTGACAAGATAATTTGTGAAAAAATATGTACAATCTAAACTTTGGAGGAGAAGGTACGATCGACCACTAAAATAGTGGAGCAGTATAAGTTTAAAATCACCGATCTTGAAAACCGGTCTCGCAGACAGAATTTGCG